>NW_025747050.1:0-42500 GCF_021184085.1 Oncorhynchus gorbuscha
GGGATAGAGACCAGAAGGACACTGGGATAGAGACCAGAAGGACACTGGGATAGAGACCAGAAGGACTAGACACTGGGATAGAGACCAGAAGGACACTGGGATAGAGACCAGAAGGGATAGAGACCAGGAGGACACTGGGATAGAGACCAGAAGGACTAGACACTGGGATAGAGACCAGAAGGACACTGGGATAGAGACCAGAAGGACACTGGGATAGAGACCAGAAGGACACTGGGATAGAGACCAGAAGGACACTGGGATAGAGACCAGAAGGACACTGGGATAGAGACCAGAAGGACACTGGGATAGAGACCAGAAGACACTGGGATAGAGAAGGACTAGACACTGGGATAGAGACCAGAAGGACACTAGACACTGGGATAGAGACCAGAAGGACACTGGGATAGAGACCAGAAGGACACTGGGATAGAGACACAGACCAGAAGGACACTGGGATAGAAGACCAGGAAGGACACTGGGATAGAGACCAGAAGGACACTGGGATAGAGACCAGAAGGACACTGGGATAGAGACCAGAAGGACACTGGGATAGAGACCAGAAGGACACTGGGATAGAGACCAGAAGGACTAGACACTGGGATAGAGACCAGAAGGACACTAGAGACACTGGGATAGAGACCAGAAGGACACTGGGATAGAGACCAGAAGGACACTGGGATAGAGACCAGAAGGACTAGACACTGGGATAGAGACCAGAAGGACTAGACACTGGGATAGAGACCAGAAGGACACTGGGATAGAGACCAGAAGGACACTGGGATAGAGACCAGAAGGACACTGGGATAAAGACCAGAAGGACTAGACACTGGGATAGAGACCAGAAGGACACTGGGATAGAGACCAGAAGGTACTGGGATAGACACTGGGATAGAGACCAGAAGGACACTGGGATAGAGACCAGAAGGACTAGACACTGGGATAGAGACCAGAAGGACACTGGGGTAGAGACCAGAAGGAATAGACACTGGGGTAGAGTCCAGAAGGACACTGGGGTAGAGACCAGAAGAAGGACACTGGGGTAGAGACCAGAAGGAATAGACACTAGGGAAAGACAGAGACCAGAAGGACACTGGGATAGAGACCAGAAGGACACTGGGATAGAGACCAGAAGGACACTGGGATAGAGACCAGAAGGACACTGGGATAGAGACCAGAAGGACACTGGGGTAGAGACCAAAAGGACACTGGGATAGAGACCAGAAGAACAGGACACTGGGATAGAGACCAGAAGAACAGGACACTGGGATAGAGACCAGAAGGACTAGACACTGGGGTAGAGACCAGAAGGACTAGACACTGGGATAGAGACCAGAAGGACTAGACACTGGGGTAGAGACCAGAAGGACACTGGGATAGAGACCAGAAGGACAGGACACTGGGATAGAGACCAGAAGGACTAGACACTGGGATAGAGACCAGAAGGACACTGGGGTAGAGACCAGAAGGACACTGGGGTAGAGACCAGAAGGACACTGGGATAGAGTCCAGAAGGACACTGGGATAGAGACCAGAAGGACACTGGGATAGAGACCAGAAGGACTAGACACTGGGATAGAGACCAGAAGGACACTGAGATATAGACCAGAAGGACACTGGGATAGAGACCAGGAGGACACTGGGATAGAGACCAGAAGGACACTGGGATAGAGACCAGGAGGACACTGGGATAGAGACCAGGAGGACACTGGGATAGAGACCAGGAGGACACTGGGATAGAGACCAGAAGGACACTGGGATAGAGACCAGAAGGACACTGGGATAGAGACCAGAAGGACACTGGGATAGAGACCAGAAGGACTAGACACTGGGATAGAGACCAGAAGGACTAGACACTGGGATAGAGACCAGAAGGACACTGGGATAGAGACCAGAAGGACACTGGGATAGAGACCAGAAGGACACTGGGATAGAGACCAGAAGGACACTGGGATAAAGACCAGAAGGACTAGACACTGGGATAGAAACCAGAAGGACACTGGGGTAGAGACCAGAAGGACTAGACACTGGGATAGAGACCAGAAGGACACTTGGATAAAGACCAGAAGGACTAGACACTGGGATAGAGACCAGAAGGACTAGACACTGGGATAGAGACCAGAAGGACTGGGATAGAGACCAGAAGGACACTGGGATAGAGACCAGAAGGACACTGGGATAGAGACCAGAAGGACACTGGGATAGAGACCAGAAGGACACTGGGGTAGAGACCAGAAGGAATAGACACTGGGGTAGAGTCCAGAAGGACACTGGGGTAGAGACCAGAAGGACACTGGGATAGAGACCAGAAGGACACTGGGATAGAGACCAGAAGGACACTGGGGTAGAGACCAGAAGGACACTGGGGTAGAGACCAGAAGGACACTGGGATAGAGACCAGAAGGACACTGGGATAGAGACCAGAAGGACACTGGGGTAGAGACCAGAAGGACACTGGGGTAGAGACCAGAAGGACACTGGGGTAGAGACCAGAAGGACACTGGGGTAGAGACCAGGAGGACACTGGGGTAGAGACCAGAAGGACACTGGGATAGAGACCAGAAGGACACTACCTACTCAGTAACCGTGATGGAGGATTTCTCTCTGTTGATGGCCAGCTGGTACTGAAGACTCTCCACCTCCCTCTTCATCTGGGGAAGATCCAAGTCCTCCATCTACACTAATGACATTATACACACATTACATATTACACACATTACATATTACACACATTACACACATTACATTATACACACATTACATTATACACACATTACATATTACACACATTACACACATTACATTATACACACATTACATTATACACACATTACATTAATATATGTTAATATAGTACATTATATAGTACACACAATATAGAGTAACATAGATATATTACATAGATATAGAGTAACATAGATATATTATATAGATATAGAGTAACATAGATATATTATATAGAGTAACATAGATATATTATATAGATGTAGAGTAACATAGATATATTACATAGATGTAGAGTAACATAGATATATGACATAGATGTAGAGTAACATAGATATATTATATAGATGTAGAGTAACATAGATATATTGTATAGATGTAGAGTAACATAGATATATTGTATAGATGTAGAGTAACATAGATATATTACATAGATGTAGAGTAACATAGATATATTATATAGATATAGAGTAACATAGATATATTACATAGATATATTATATAGATATAGAGTAACATAGATATATTATATAGATGTAGAGTAACATAGATATATTACATAGATATAGAGTAACATAGATATATTACATAGATGTAGAGTAACATAGATATATTATATAGATGTAGAGTAACATAGATATATTATATAGATATAGAGTAACATAGATATATTATATAGATATATTATATAGATATAGAGTTACATAGATATATTATATAGATATAGAGTTACATAGATGTATTACATAGATGTAGAGTAACATAGATATATTATATAGATGTAGAGTGACATAGATATATTATATAGATATAGAGTGACATAGATATATTATATAGATATAGAGTAACATAGATATATTACATAGATGTAGATTAACATAGATATATTATATAGATATAGAGTAACATAGATATATTATATAGATATAGAGTAACATAGATATATTATATAGATATAGAGTAACATAGATATATTATATAGATATAGAGTAACATAGATATATTATATAGATATAGAGTTACATAGATATATTGTATAGATATAGAGTAACATAGATATATGACATAGATGTAGAGTAACATAGATATATTATATAGATGTAGAGTAACATAGATATATTATATAGATATAGAGTAACATAGATATATTATATAAATATAGAGTAACATAGATATATTACATAGATATAGAGTAACATAGATATATTATATAGATATAGAGTAACATAGATATATTATATAGAGTAACATAGATATATTATATAGATGTAGAGTAACATAGATATATTACATAGATGTAGAGTAACATAGATATATGACATAGATGTAGAGTAACATAGATATATTATATAGATGTAGAGTAACATAGATATATGACATAGATGTAGAGTAACATAGATATATGACATAGATGTAGAGTAACATAGATATATTATATAGATGTAGAGTAACATAGATATATTATATAGATGTAGAGTAACATAGATATATTGTATAGATGTAGAGTAACATAGATATATTACATAGATGTAGAGTAACATAGATATATTATATAGATATAGAGTAACATAGATATATTACATAGATATAGAGTAACATAGATATATTATATAGATATAGAGTAACATAGATATATTATATAGAGTAACATAGATATATTATATAGATATAGAGTAACATAGATATATTATATAGAGTAACATAGATATATTATATAGAGTAACATAGATATATTACATAGATATAGAGTAACATAGATATATTATATAGATATAGAGTAACATAGATATATTATATAGAGTAACATAGATATATTATATAGATATAGAGTAACATAGATATATTATATAGAGTAACATAGATATATTATATAGAGTAACATAGATATATTATATAGATGTAGAGTAACATAGATATATTACATAGATGTAGAGTAACATAGATATATTATATAGATGTAGAGTAACATAGATATATTATATAGAGTAACATAGATATATTACATAGATGTAGAGTAACATAGATATATTATATAGAGTAACATAGATATATTATATATTATATAGATGTAGAGTAACATAGATATATTACATAGATGTAGAGTAACATAGATATATTACATAGATATAGAGTAACATAGATATATTATATAGAGTAACATAGATATATTGTATAGATATAGAGTAACATAGATATATTACATAGATGTAGAGTAACATAGATATATTATATAGATGTAGAGTAACATAGATATATTATATAGATGTAGAGTAACATAGATATATTATATAGATATAGAGTAACATAGATATATTGTATAGATATAGAGTAACATAGATATATGACATAGATGTAGAGTAACATAGATATATTATATAGATATAGAGTAACATAGATATATTATATAGATGTAGAGTAACATAGATATATTATATAGATATAGAGTAACATAGATATATTATATAAATATAGAGTAACATAGATATATTACATAGATATAGAGTAACATAGATATATTATATAGATATAGAGTAACATAGATATATTATATAGAGTAACATAGATATATTATATAGATGTAGAGTAACATAGATATATTACATAGATGTAGAGTAACATAGATATATTACATAGATATAGAGTAACATAGATATATTATATAGATGTAGAGTAACATAGATATATTACATAGATGTAGAGTAACATAGATATATGACATAGATGTAGAGTAACATAGATATATTATATAGATGTAGAGTAACATAGATATATTATATAGATGTAGAGTAACATAGATATATTACATAGATGTAGAGTAACATAGATACATTACATAGATATAGAGTAACATAGATATATTACATAGATATAGGTGTAACATAGATATATTATATAGATATAGAGTAACATAGATATATTATATAGATATATTACATAGATATAGAGTAACATAGATATATTACATAGATATAGAGTAACATAGATATATTATATAGATATAGAGTAACATAGATATATTATATAGATATAGAGTAACATTTTTTTTTTTCACCTTTATTTAACCAGGTAGGCTAGTTGAGAACAAGTTCTCATTTGCAACTGCGACCTGGCCAAGATAAAAGCATAGCAGTGTGAACAGACAACACAGAGTTACACATGGAATAAACAATTAACAAGTCAATAACACAGTAGAAAAAAATGGGCAGTCTATATACAATGTGTGCAAAAGGCATGAGGAGGTAGGCAAATAATACAGTTTTGCAGATTAACACTGGAGTGATAAATGATCAGGTCATGTACAGGTAGAGATATTGGTGTGCAAAAGAGCAGAAAAATAAATAAATAAAAACAGTATAAAAAACAGTATGGGAATGAGGTAGGTGAAAATGGGTGGGCTATTTTCCTATAGACTATGTACAGCTGCAGCGATCGGTTAGCTGCTCGGATAGCTGATGTTTGAAGTTGGTGAGGGAGATAAAAGTCTCCAACTTCAGCGATTTTTGCAATTCGTTCCAGTCACAAGCAGCAGAGTACTGGAACGAAAGGCGGCCAAATGATGTGTTGGCTTTAGGGATGATCAGTGAGATACACCTGCTGGAGCGCGTGCTACGGATGGGTGTTGCCATCGTGACCAGTGAACTGAGATAAGGCGGAGCTTTACCTAGCATGGACTTGTAGATGACCTGGAGCCAGTGGGTCTGGCGACGAATATGTAGTGAGGGCCAGCCGACTAGAGCATACAAGTCGCAGTGGTGGGTGGTATAAGGTGCTTTAGTGACAAAACGGATGGCACTGTGATAGACTGCATCCAGTTTGCTGAGTAGAGTGTTGGAAGCCATTTTGTAGATGACATCGCCGAAGTCAAGGATCGGTAGGATAGTCAGTTTTACGAGGGTAAGCTTGGCAGCGTGAGAGAAGGAGGCTTTGTTGCGGAATAGAAAGCCGACTCTAGATTTGATTTTCGATTGGAGATGTTTGATGTGGGTCTGGAAGGAGAGTTTGCAGTCTAGCCAGACACCTAGGTACTTATAGATGTCCACATATTCAAGGTCGGAACCATCCAGGGTGGTGATGCTAGTCGGGCATGCGGGTGCAGGCAGCGATCGGTTGAAAAGCATGCATTTGGTTTTACTCGCATTTAAGAGCAGTTGGAGGCCACGGAAGGAGTGCTGTATGGCATTGAAGCTCGTTTGGAGGTTAGATAGCACAGTGTCCAATGACGGGCCGAAAGTATATAGAATGGTGTCGTCTGCGTAGAGGTGGATCAGGGAATCGCCCGCAGCAAGAGCAACATCATTGATATACACAGAGAAAAGAGTCGGCCCGAGAATTGAACCCTGTGGCACCCCCATAGAGACTGCCAGAGGACCGGACAGCATGCCCTCCGATTTGACACACTGAACTCTGTCTGCAAAGTAATTGGTGAACCAGGCAAGGCAGTCATCCGAAAAACCGAGGCTGTAGAGTCTGCCGATAAGAATATGGTGATTGACAGAGTCGAAAGCCTTTGCGAGGTCGATGAAGACGGCTGCACAGTACTGTCTTTTATCGATGGCGGTTATGATATCGTTTAGTACCTTGAGTGTGGCTGAGGTGCACCCGTGACCGGCTCGGAAACCAGATTGCACAGCGGAGAAGGTACGGTGGGATTCGAGATGGTCAGTGACCTGTTTGTTGACTTGGCTTTCGAGGACCTTAGATAGGCAGGGCAGGATGGATATAGGTCTGTAACAGTTTGGGTCCAGGGTGTCTCCCCCTTTGAAGAGGGGGATGACTGCGGCAGCTTTCCAATCCTTGGGGATCTCAGACGATATGAAAGAGAGGTTGAACAGGCTGGTAAATAGGGGTTGCGACAATGGCGGCAGATAGTTTCAGAAATAGCGGGTCCAGATTGTCAAGCCCAGCTGATTTGTACGGGTCCAGGTTTTGCAGCTCTTTCAGAACATCTGCTATCTGGATTTGGGTAAAGGAGAACCTGGAGAGGCTTGGGTGAGGAGCTACGGGGGGGGCGGAGCTGTTGGCCGAGGTTGGAGTAGCCAGGCGGAAGGCATGGCCAGCCGTTGAGAAGTGTTTATTGAAGTTTTCGATAATCATGGATTTATCGGTGATATATTATATAGAGTAACATAGATATATTATATAGATATAGAGTAACATAGATATATTACATAGATATAGAGTAACATAGATATAGAGTAACATAGATATATTATATAGATATATATAGATATATTATAGATATAGAGTAACATAGATATATTATATAGATATAGAGTAACATAGATATATTACATAGATATAGAGTAACATAGATATAGAGTAACATAGATATATTATATAGATATAGAGTAACATAGATATATTACATAGATATAGAGTAACATAGATATATTACATAGATATAGAGTAACATAGATATATTATATAGATATAGAGTAACATAGATATATTATATAGATATATTACATAGATATAGAGTAACATAGATATATTATATAGATATAGAGTAACATAGATATATTATATAGATATATTATATAGATATATTACATAGATATAGAGTAACATAGATATATTATATAGCTCAGCTATGATCATTTATACATATAGACATTCAATAGGAATACAGTATACTTTGATTAAATGTGGTCAGGTATTTATATCCATAAACACTTATTACGAATACAGTTTACTCCTTATTTAAATGTACTTATATATTTATATAAGTCTATTATTGTCCTTATATATATATTTTTTAATTATAGTGTAAAATGATTATAGACGTCACTGATTATCTGTTCTCCCGGTCTCCGCGCTCATCATCACTACCTCCCGTTTTGACGGAAGAAAACAAGTCGTTCTGTTCTTCAGTTCCGGTAAACCCCCCCCCCCGGGTTTTTACAGAGAACACAACGTTAAATCCCCCGGTTTTTACAGACAACGTTTTAATTCAAAAGCTCATGTCGAGACAAAGCCAGAGAGCGTTAGAGTGATGCATCTGTCTGAGTGTTTTCATCTGCCCTATTTAAATAAACCAATCATCTCCTCCTGCCTGAAATAACACATTATCTCGATCAACAAAGACAACAGCTGAACCTCGGGAGTTTATCCAGAGACTAGAAAGGACATCAATATCCAGAGATGGCATTATGCTGATTAAAAACCCTCAATAAATACACGTTATAAAACGGTATAACCGTTTCCGCTCCTCTATAGCGTTTTCCCTTATGAATGTTGTTCTGGGGGCAGATCTGCAGTGGTCACTAAGCACCGCCACAAAGTCATCAAATCTGATTTTACACCCGAACCACTGTTTAACCCTAATGCCTAACCTTATATTAAAGACTAAAGACTGTTTTCATGAATTTGTACACTATAGCCAATGTTTACATTACAGCTGACCTATCTAAAGGGATGTACGTGATATAATTATGCTGCTACGAGACTATTAACAGATTCATCGAGGGAAGGAGCGCGGGTTCTGTGTCATTTCTTACCGTTTTACCGGAGACCTGGTGCTTCTAGTCGTGAAGTTATGATCCAGATGAGATGTAGCCCTGGTTAGCCTTATGTTCCCAGACAGACGACACGCGATTTACCGGCCCTTCAAACTGCCGAAAACAGTACAGTGGAGGTAACGAGCTCGAAACGGGAATTAGCGGTGGTTAGAGCGGAAAAATCAGGAACGCTCCCGGTAGACAGGACCGACTACAGCGCGCGCGAGAGAGAGATCAATCCGCTTCTATCGTCTGCCTGTGGACCTGCCTCACTCTCTCTATCCTCCTCTTCTGTCAGACACTCCCTTTCTCCCTCTATCCTCTATCAGACTCTCCCTTTCTCCCTCTATCCTCCTCCTCTGTCAGACACTCCCTTTCTCCCTCTATCCTCCTCCTCTATCAGACTCTCCCTTTCTCCCTCTATCCTCTTCTGTCAGACACTCGCTTTCTCCCTCTATCCTCCTCCTCTATCAGACTCTCCCTTTCTCCCTCTATCCTCCTCTATCAGACACTCCCTTTCTCCCTCTATCCTCCTCCTCTATCAGACACTCCCTTTCTCCCTCTATCCTCCTCCTCTATCAGACACTCCCTTTCTCCCACTATCCTCCTCCTCTAGCAGACACTCCCTTTCTCCCTCTATCCTCCTCCTCTATCAGACACTCCCTTTCTCCCTCTATCCTCCTCTATCAGACACTCCCTTTCTCCCTCTATCCTCCTCCTCTATCAGACACTGCCTTTCTCCCTCTATCAGACACTCCCTTTCTCCCTCTATCCTCCTCCTCTATCAGATACTCCCTTTCTCCCTCTATCCTCCTCCTCTGTCAGACACTCCCTTTCTCCCTCTATAAGACACTCCCTTTCTCTCTCTATCCTCCTCCTCTACCAGACACTCCCTTTCTCCCTCTATCCTCCTCCTCTACCAGACACTCCCTTTCTCCCTCTATCCTCCTCCTCTATCAGACACTCCCTTTCTCCCACTATCCTCCTCTGTCAGACACTCCCTTTCTCCCTCTATCCTCCTCCTCTATCAGACACTCCCTTTCTCCCTCTATCCTCCTCTATCAGACACTCCCTTTCTCCCTCTATCCTCCTCTATCAGACACTCCCTTTCTCCCTCTATCCTCCTCCTCTATCAGACACTCCCTTTCTCCCTCTATCCTCCTCTATCAGACACTCCCTTTCTCCCTCTATCCTCCTCCTCTATCAGACACTCCCTTTCTCCCTCTATCCTCCTCCTCTACCAGACACTCCCTTTCTCCCTCTATCAGACACTCCCTTTCTCCCTCTATCAGACACTCCCTTTCTCCCTCTATCCTCTATCAGACACTCCCTTTCTCCCTCTATCCTCTATCAGACTCTCCCTTTCTCCCTCTATCCTCCTCCTCTATCAGACTCTCCCTTTCTCCCTCTATCCTCTTCTGTCAGACACTCGCTTTCTCCCTCTATCCTCCTCCTCTATCAGACTCTCCCTTTCTCCCTCTCTCCTCCTCTATCAGACACTCCCTTTCTCCCTCTATCCTCCTCCTCTATCAGACACTCCCTTTCTCCCTCTATCCTCCTCCTCTATCAGACACTCCCTTTCTCCCACTATCCTCCTCCTCTAGCAGACACTCCCTTTCTCCCTCTATCCTCCTCCTCTATCAGACACTCCCTTTCTCCCTCTATCCTCCTCCTCTATCAGACACTCCTTTCTTTCTCCCCTATCCTCCTCTATCAGACACTGCCTTTCTCCCTCTATCCTCCTCCTCTATCAGACACTCCCTTTCTCCCTCTATCCTCCTCCTCTGTCAGATACTCCCTTTCTCCCTCTATCCTCCTCCTCTGTCAGACACTCCCTTTCTCCCTCTATAAGACACTCCCTTTCTCCTCTATCCTCCTCCTCTACCAGACACTCCCTTTCTCCCTCTATCCTCCTCCTCTACTATCAGACACTCCCTTTCTCCCTCTATCCTCCTCTCTCTGTCAGACTCCCTTTCTCCCTCTATCCTCCTCCTCTATCAGACAATCCCTTTCTACCTCTATCCTCCTCCTCCTCTATCAGACACTCCCTTTCTCCCTCTATCCTCCTCCTCTGTCAGACACTCCCTTTCTCCCTCTATCCTCCTCCTCTGTCAGATACTCCCTTTCTCCCACTATCCTCCTCCTCTGTCAGACACTCCCTTTCTCCCTCTATAAGACACTCCCTTTCTCTCTCTATCCTCCTCCTCTACCAGACACTCCCTTTCTCCCTCTATCCTCCTCCTCTACCAGACACTCCCTTTCTCCCACTATCCTCCTCTGTCAGACTCCCTTTCTCCCTCTATCCTCCTCCTCTATCAGACAATCCCTTTCTACCTCTATCCTCCTCCTCCTCTATCAGACACTCCCTTTCTCCCTCTATCCTCCTCCTCTGTCAGACACTCCCTTTCTCCCTCTATCAGACACTCCCTTTCTCCCTCTATCCTCCTCCTCTATCAGACACTCCCTTTCTCCCACTATCCTCCTCTGTCAGACTCTCCCTTTCTCCCTCTATCCTCCTCCTCTATCAGACTCTCCCTTACTCCCTCTATCCTCCTCTATCAGACACTCCCTTTCTCCCTCTATCCTCCTCCTCTAGCAGACACTCCCTTTCTCCCTCTATCCTCCTCCTCTAGCAGACACTCCCTTTCTCCCTCTATCCTCCTCCTCCTCTGTCAGACACTCCCTTTCTCCCTCTATAAGACACTCCCTTTCTCCCTCTATCCTCCTCCTCCTCTATCAGACAATCCCTTTCTCCCTCTATCCTCCTCCTCCTCTATCAGACAATCCCTTTCTCCCTCTATCCTCCTCCTCCTCTATCAGACACTCCCTTTCTCCCTCTATCCTCCTCCTCTGTCAGACACTCCCTTTCTCCCTCTATCAGACACTCCCTTTCTCCCTCTATCCTCCTCCTCTAGCAGACACTCCCCTTCTCCCTCTATCCTCCTCCTCTAGCAGACACTCCCTTTCTCCCTCTATCCTCCTCCTCTATCAGACACTCCCTTTCTCCCTCTATCCTCCTCTATCAGACACTCCCTTTCTCCCTCTATCCTCCTCCTCTATCAGACACTCCCTTTCTCCCTCTATCCTCCTCCTCTATCAGACACTCCCTTTCTCCCTCTATCCTCCTCTATCAGACACTCCCTTTCTCCCTCTATCCTCCTCCTCTATCAGACACTCCCTTTCTCCCTCTATCCTCCTCCTCTACCAGACACTCCCTTTCTCCCTCTATCAGACACTCCCTTTCTCCCTCTATCAGACACTCCCTTTCTCCCTCTATCCTCCTCCTCTATCAGACACTCCCTTTCTCCCTCTATCCTCCTCCTCTATCAGACACTCCCTTTCTCCCTCTATCCTCCTCTATAAGACACTCCCTTTCTCCCTCTATCCTCCTCCTCTATCAGACACTCCCTTTCTCCCTCTATCCTCCTCCTCTATCAGACACTCCCTTTCTCCCTCTATCCTCCTCTATAAGACACTCCCTTTCTCCCACTATCCTCCTCCTCTATCAGACACTCCCTTTCTCCCTCTATCCTCCTCCTCTATCAGACACTCCCTTTCTCCCACTATCCTCCTATCAGACTCTCCCTTTCTCCCTCTAAAAGACACTCCCTTTCTCTCTCTATCCTCCTCCTCTGTCAGACACTCCCTTTCTCCCTCTAAAAGACACTCCCTTTCTCCCTCTATCCTCCTCCTCTGTCAGACACTCCCTTTCTCCCTCTATCCTCCTCCTCTGTCAGACACTCCCTTTCTCCCTCTATCCTCCTCCTCTATCAGACACTCCCTTTCTCCCTCTATCCTCCTATCAGACACTCCCTTTCTCCCTCTATCCTCCTCTATCAGACACTCCCTTTCTCCCTCTATCCTCCTCCTCTATCAGACACTCCCTTTCTCCCTCTATCCTCCTCCTCTATCAGACACTCCCTTTCTCCCTCTATCCTCCTCCTCTATCAGACACTCCCTTTCTCCCTCTATCCTCCTCCTCTGTCAGACACTCCCTTTCTCCCTCTATCCTCCTCCTCTGTCAGACACTCCCTTTCTCCCTCTATCCTCCTCCTCTATCAGACACTCCCTTTCTCCCTCTATCCTCCTCTAGCAGACACTCCCTTTCTCCCACTATCCTCCTCTATCAGACACTCCCTTTCTCCCTCTATCCTCCTATCAGACACTCCCTTTCTCCCTCTATCCTCCTATCAGACACTCCCTTTCTCCCTCTATCCTCCTCTATCAGACACTCCCTTTCTCCCTCTATCCTCCTCCTCTATCAGACACTCCCTTTCTCCCTCTATCCTCCTCCTCTATCAGACACTCCCTTTCTCCCTCTATCCTCCTCCTCTATCAGACACTCCCTTTCTCCCTCTATCCTCCTCCTCTATCAGACACTCCCTTTCTCCCACTATCCTCCTCCTCTATCAGACACTCCCTTTCTCCCTCTATCCTCCTCCTTTATCAGACACTCCCTTTCTCCCTCTATCCTCCTCCTCTGTCAGACACTCCCTTTCTCCCTCTATCCTCCTCTATCAGACACTCCCTTTCTCCCTCTATCCTCCTCCTCTGTCAGACACTCCCTTTCTCCCTCTATCCTCCTCCTCTACCAGACACTCCCTTTCTCCCTCTATCCTCCTCTATCAGACACTCCCTTTCTCTCTCTATCCTCCTCCTCTATTAGACTCTCCATTACTCCCTCTATCCTCCTCCATCAGACACTCCCTTTCTCCCTCTATCCTCCTCCTCTATCAGACACTCCCTTTCTCCCTCTATCCTCCTCTATCAGACACTCCCTTTCTCCCTCTATCCTCCTCCTCTATCAGACACTCCCTTTCTCCCTCTATCCTCCTCTATCAGACACTCCCTTTCTCCCTCTATCCTCCTCCTCTGTCAGACACTCCCTTTCTCCCTCTATCCTCCTCCTCTATCAGACACTCCCTTTCTCCCTCTATCCTCCTCTAGCAGACACTCCCTTTCTCCCACTATCCTCCTCTATCAGACACTCCCTTTCTCCCTCTATCCTCCTATCAGACACTCCCTTTCTCCCTCTATCCTCCTATCAGACACTCCCTTTCTCCCTCTATCCTCCTCCTCTACCAGACACTCCCTTTCTCCCTCTATCCTCCTCTATCAGACACTCCCTTTCTCCCTCTATCCTCCTCCTCTATCAGACACTCCCTTTCTCCCTCTATCCTCCTCCTCTATCAGACACTCCCTTTCTCCCTCTATCCTCCTCCTCTATCAGACACTCCCTTTCTCCCACTATCCTCCTCCTCCTCTATCAGACACTCCCTTTCTCCCTCTATCCTCCTCCTTTATCAGACACTCCCTTTCTCCCTCTATCCTCCTCCTCTGTCAGACACTCCCTTTCTCCCTCTATCCTCCTCTATCAGACACTCCCTTTCTCCCTCTATCCTCCTCCTCTGTCAGACACTCCCTTTCTCCCACTATCCTCCTCCTCTATTAGACTCTCCCTTTCTCCCTCTATCCTCCTCTATCAGACACTCCCTTTCTCTCTCTATCCTCCTCCTCTATTAGACTCTCCATTACTCCCTCTATCCTCCTCCATCAGACACTCCCTTTCTCCCTCTATCCTCCTCCTCTGTCAGACACTCCCTTTCTCCCTCTATCCTCCTCCTCTACCAGACACTCCCTTTCTCCCTCTATCCTCCTCCTCCTCTATCAGACACTCCCTTTCTCTCTCTATCCTCCTCCTCTATTAGACTCTCCATTACTCCCTCTATCCTCCTCCATCAGACACTCCCTTTCTCCCTCTATCCTCCTCCTCTATCAGACACTCCCTTTCTCCCACTATCCTCCTCCTCTATCAGACACTCCCTTTCTCCCTCTATCCTCCTCCTCTATCAGACACTCCCTTTCTCCCTCTATCCTCCTCCTCTATCAGACACTCCCTTTCTCCCTCTATCCTCCTCCTCTGTCAGACACTCCCTTTCTCCCTCTATCCTCCTCTATCAGACACTCCCTTTCTCCCTCTATCCTCCTCTATCAGACACTCCCTTTCTCCCTCTATCCTCCTCCTCTGTCAGACACTCCCTTTCTCCCTCTATCCTCCTCTATCAGACACTCCCTTTCTCCCTCTATCCTCCTCCTCTATCAGACACTCCCTTTCTCCCACTATCCTCCTCCTCTATCAGACACTCCCGTTCTCCCTCTATCCTCCTCCTCTATCAGACACTCCCTTTCTCCCACTATCCTCCTCTGTCAGACACTCCCTTACTCCCTCTATCCTCCTCTTCCTCTATCAGACACTCCCTTTCTCCCTCTATCCTCCTCTATCAGACTCTCCCTTTCTCTCTCTATCATCCTCCTCTGTCAGACACTCCCTTTCTCCCTCTAGCAGACACTCCCTTTCTCCCTCTATCCTCCTCTATCAGACACTCCCTTTCTCCCTCTATCCTCCTCCTCTATCAGACACTCCCTTTCTCCCTCTATCCTCCTCCTCTGTCAGACACTCCCTTTCTCCCTCTATCCTCCTCTATCAGACACTCCCTTTCTCCCTCTATCCTCCTCCTCTATCAGACACTCCCTTTCTCCCTCTATCCTCCTCCTCTATCAGACACTCCCTTTCTCCCTCTATCCTCCTCTATCAGACACTCCCTTTCTCCCTCTATCATCCTCCTCTGTCAGACACTCACCCCTGTTTTCCCCGGGAGAGATCAGTGGCGCCGCTATGTTTGGTAGTCAAACACAGAGGAGGAGGGAAGGAGGGAGGGGGAGCACCTGTATGGAAATCCCATCAGGCAAATGAAGCGACTGGCTGTAGTGGAGTCAAACCTCAACAGGCCTGAAAGACCGACTCTCATCCCGCCATGACGTCAACAAGCTGCTATTTACCTTTCAAATATCAGACAGGAAGGAAGTGGGTCAAATAAACCAGACAGTTTGTATCATCAAACGGCATCATATTCTGTACGTTTTACAGGTTAACTACACTACACTAGTTTACAATGGTTAACTACACTACACTAGTTTACAATGGTTAACTACACTACACTAGTTTACAATGGTTAACTACACTACACTAGTTTACAATGGTTAACTACACTACACTAGTTTTACAGGTTAACTACACTAATAAACCAGACAGTTTGTATCATCAAACGGCATCATATTCTGTACGTTTTACAGGTTAACTACACTACACTAGTTTACAATGGTTAACTACACTACACTAGTTTTACAGGTTAACTACACTACACTAGTTTTACAGGTTAACTACACTACACTAGTTTTACAGGTTAACTACACTACACTAGTTTTACAGGTTAACTACACTACACTAGTTTTACAGGTTAACTACACTACACTAGTTTTACAGGTTAACTACACTACACTAGTTTACAATGGTTAACTACACTACACTAGTTTACAATGGTTAACTACACTACACTAGTTTTACAGGTTAACTACACTACACTAGTTTTACAGGTTAACTACACTACACTAGTTTTACAGGTTAACTACACTACACTAGTTTTACAGGTTAACTACACTACACTAGTTTTACAGGTTAACTACACTACACTAGTTTTACAGGTTAACTACACTACACTAGTTTTACAGGTTAACTACACTACACTAGTTTTACAGGTTAACTACACTACACTAGTTTACAATGGTTAACTACACTACACTAGTTTTACAGGTTAACTACACTACACTAGTTTTACAGGTTAACTACACTACACTAGTTTTACAGGTTAACTACACTACACTAGTTTACAATGGTTAACTACACTACACTAGTTTTACAGGTTAACTACACTACACTAGTTTACAATGGTTAACTACACTACACTAGTTTACAATGGTTAACTACACTACACTAGTTTACAATGGTTAACTACACTACACTAGTTTTACTGGTTAACTACACTACACTAGTTTTACAGGTTAACTACACTACACTAGTTTTACAGGTTAACTACACTACACTAGTTTTACAGGTTAACTACACTACACTAGTTTACAATGGTTAACTACACTACACTAGTTTACAATGGTTAACTACACTACACTAGTTTTACAGGTTAACTACACTACACTAGTTTTACAGGTTAACTACACTACATTAGTTTTACAGGTTAACTACACTACACTAGTTTACAATGGTTAACTACACTACACTAGTTTACAATGGTTAACTACACTACACTAGTTTACAATGGTTAACTACACTACACTAGTTTACAATGGTTAACTACACTACACTAGTTTTACAGGTTAACTACACTACACTAGTTTTACAGGTTAACTACACTACACTAGTTTTACAGGTTAACTACACTACACTAGTTTTACAGGTTAACTACACTACACTAGTTTTACAGGTTAACTACACTACACTAGTTTTACAGGTTAACTACACTACACTAGTTTACAATGGTTAACTACACTACACTAGTTTACAATGGTTAACTACACTACACTAGTTTACAATGGTTAACTACACTACACTAGTTTTACAGGTTAACTACACTACACTAGTTTTACAGGTTAACTACACTACACTAGTTTTACAGGTTAACTACACTACACTAGTTTTACAGGTTAACTACACTACACTAGTTTTACAGGTTAACTACACTACACTAGTTTACAATGGTTAACTACACTACACTAGTTTACAATGGTTAACTACACTACACTAGTTTACAATGGTTAACTACACTACACTAGTTTTACAGGTTAACTACACTACACTAGTTTTACAGGTTAACTACACTACACTAGTTTTACAGGTTAACTACACTACACTAGTTTTACAGGTTAACTACACTACACTAGTTTTACAGGTTAACTACACTACACTAGTTTTACAGGTTAACTACACTAATAAACCAGACAGTTTGTATCATCAAACGGCATCGTATTATGTACGTTTTACAGGTTAACTACACTACACTAGTTTACAATGGTTAACTACACTACACTAGTTTACAATGGTTAACTACACTACACTAGTTTACAATGGTTAACTACACTACACTAGTTACCAATGGTTAACTACACTATACTAGTTTACATAGGCAGCTCAAGATACCAATTACAATGGTTAACTACACTACACTAGTTACCAATGGTTAACTACACTACACTAGTTACCAATGGTTAACTACACTACACTAGTTACCAATGGTTAACTACACTATACTAGTTTACATAGGCAGCTCAAGATACCAATTACAATGGTTAACTACACTACACTAGTTACCAATGGTTAACTACACTACACTAGTTTACATAGGCAGCTCAAGATACCAATTACAATGGTTAACTACACTACACTAGTTAGCAATGGTTAACTACACTACACTAGTTTACAATGGTTAACTACACTACACTAGTTTACAATGGTTAACTACACTACACTAGTTACCAATGGTTAACTACACTATACTAGTTTACATAGGCAGCTCAAGATACCAATTACAATGGTTAACTACACTACACTAGTTTACAATGGTTAACTACACTACACTAGTTTACATAGGCAGCTCAAGATACCAATTACAATGGTTAACTACACTACACTAGTTACCAATGGTTAACTACACTATACTAGTTTACATAGGCAGCTCAAGATACCAATCACAATGGTTAACTACACTACACTAGTTACCAATTACAATGGTTAACTACACTACACTAGTTACAATGGTTAACTACACTACACTAGTTACCAATTACAATGGTTAACTACACTACACTAGTTACCAATTACAATGGTTAACTACACTGAACAAACAATATGCAATTAACATGCAACAATTCCAAAGATTTTACTGCGTTACAGTTCATAAGGAAATCAGTCAATTCAAATAAATTCATTTTTACTTAATCTATGGATTTAACATGACTGGGAATACAGATTAAAACTCATTTTCATTAGACCCTGATCTATGGATTTAACATGACTGGGAATACAGATTAAAACTCATTTTCATTAGACCCTGATCTATGGATTTAACATGACTGGGAATACAGATTAAAACTCATTTTTCATTAGGCCCTGATCTATGGATTTAACATGACTGGGAATACTGATTAAAACTCATTTTTCATTAGACCCTGATCTATGGATTTAACATGACTGGGAATACAGATTAAAACTCATTTTTCATTAGACCCTGATCTATGGATTTCACATGACTGGGAATACAGATTAAAACTCATTTTTCATTAGACCCTGATCTATGGATTTAACATGACTGGGAATACAGATCAAAACTCATTTTATTTGTCGCATGGTGAATACAGCTGGTGTAGACCTTACCGTGAAAGGCTGTATTCAGGAGCTACCGGTACCAGGTAGTAATGAGGCTGTATTCAGGAGCTACCGGTACCAGGTAGTAACGAGGCTGTATTCAGGAGCTACCGGTACCAGGTAGTAATGAGGCTGTATTCAGGAGCTACCGGTACCAGGTAGTAACGAGGCTATATTCAGGAGCTACCGGTACCAGGTAGTAAGGAGGCTGTATTCAGGAGCTACCGGTACCAGGTAGTAACGAGGCTATATTCAGGAGCTACCGGTACCAGGTAGTAAGGAGGCTGTATTCAGGAGCTACCGGTACCAGGTAGTAACGAGGCTGTATTCAGGAGCTACCGGTACCAGGTAGTAATGAGCCTGTATTCAGGAGCTACCGGTACCAGGTAGTAACGAGGCTATATTCAGGAGCTACCGGTACCAGGTAGTAATGAGGCTGTATTCAGGAGCTACCGGTACCAGGTAGTAATGAGGCTGTATTCAGGAGCTACCGGTACCAGGTAGTAATGAGGCTATATTTATTTAACCAGGCAAGCCAGTTAAGAACAAATTCTTATTTATAATGATGGCCAACGCTGGGCCAATTGTGGGCCGCCCTCTGGGACTCCCGGCCAGATGTGATTCAGCCTGGACCTGAACCAGGTAGTTCAGACCAAGAAGCATCACTGCAGTGAGATGCAGTGTCTTAGACCACAGTACCACTCGGGAGCCCTGTATACTGGGGTTACCGGTACTGAGTCAATGTACGGGGGTAAAGGTTAGTCGAGGTAATTTGTACGTGTACAGAACCTTCGGAAAATATTCAGACCCCTTGACTTTTTCCACATTTTGTTACGTTACAGCCTTATTGTAAAATGTATTAAATAAATAAAAATACGCATCAATCTACACACAATACCCCGTAACGACATCACAACAACCCATAACGACATCACAACACCCCATAATGACATCACAACACCCCATAACGACATCACAACACCCCATAACGACGTCACAACACCCCGTAATGACATCACAACACCCCGTAATGACATCACAACACCCCATAACGACATCACAACACCCCATAACGACGTCACAATACCCCATAATGACATCACAACACCCCGTAATGACAAAGAGAAAACAAGGTTTTAGAACATTTAGCAAATTTAGTAAAACATTTTAACAGAAAAACCTTCCTTACATAAGTATTCAGACCCTTTGCTATGAGACTCGAAATTGAGCTCAGGTGCATCCTGTTTCCATGGATCATCCTTGAGATGTTCCTACAACTTGATTGGAGTCCACCGTTAATAAATTCAATTGGTTGGACATGATTTAGAAAGACACACACCTGTCAATATAAGGTCCCACAGTTGACAGTGCATGTCAGAGCCATGAGGTTGAAGGAATCATTCGTAGAGCTCCGAGACAGGATTGTGTCGAGGCACAGATCTGGGAAAGGGGACCAAAACCTTTCTGCAGTATTGAAGGTCCGCGAGAACACAGTGGCCTCCATCATTCTGCAGCATTGAAGGTCCCCGAGAACACAGTGGCCTCCATCATTCTTAAATGGAAGAAGTTTGGAACCACCAAGACTCTTACTAGAGCTGGTTGCCCGGCCAAACTGAGCAATCGATGGAGAAGGGCTTTGGTCAGGGAGGTGACCAAGAACCAGATGACAGAACTCTCGAGTTCCTCTGTGGAGATGGGAGAACCTACCAGAAGAACAACCATCTCTGCAGCACTCGGCTACCGAGTGCCACAGCGGTCTAAGCCACTGCATCTCAGTACTAGAGGCGTCACTACAGACACCCAGGTTCGAATCCAGGCTGTATCACAACCGGCCGTGATTGGAAGTCCCATAAGGGCGGAGAACAATTGGCCCAACGTTGTCAGGCTTTGCCCGGTGTCGTGCTGTCATTATAAATAAGAATTAGTTCTTAACTGACTTGTTCAATGAAATAAAAAAAATAAAAAATGTTGAGATCCCGAGGTCCGTTCACGTGCCTTTCATCCTCCTTGTCCCCATGTTGCAAGGATCTGGACACAATTCCTGGAAGATGAATATGCTCTACTTCCTATTGAGCATGTTTGGGATGCTCTGGATTGATAGGAGACATGAGGGTTTAATAAAGAGATTGGAGACATGAGGGTTTAATAAAGAGATTGGAGACATGGAGACATGAGGGTTTAATAAAGAGATAGGAGACATGGAGACATGAGGGTTTAATAAAGAGATAGGAGACATGAGGGTTTAATAAAGAGATAGGAGACATGGAGACATGAGGATTTAATAAAGAGATAGGAGACATGAGGGTTTAATAAAGAGATAGGAGACATGGAGACATGAGGGTTTAATAAAGAGATAGGAGACATGAGGGTTTAATAAAGAGATAGGAGACATGGAGACATGAGGGTTTAATAAAGAGATAGGAGACATGGAGACATGAGGGTTTAATAAAGAGATAGGAAACATGGAGACATGAGGGTTTAGTAAAGAGATAGGAGACATGGAGACATGAGGGTTTAATAAAGAGATAGGAGACATGGAGACACGAGGGTTTAATAAAGAGACAGGAGACATGGAGACACGAGGGTTTAATAAAGAGACAGGAGACATGAGGGTTTAATAAAGAGATGGGAGACATGGAGACATGAGGGTTTAATAAAGAGATAGGAGACATGAGGGTTTAATAAAGAGATAGGAGACATGAGGGTTTAATAAAGAGATAGGAGACATGGAGACATGAGGGTTTAATAAAGAGATAGGAGACATGGAGACATGAGGGTTTAATAAAGAGATAGGAGAGATGGAGGCATGAGGGTTTAATAAAGAGATTGGAGACATGAGGGTTTAATAAAGAGATAGGAGAGATGGAGGCATGAGGGTTTAATAAAGAGATTGGAGACATGAGGGTTTAATAAAGAGATAGGAGACATGAGGGTTTAATAAAGAGATTGGAGACATGAGGGTTTAATAAAGAGATAGGAGACATGAGGGTTTAATAAAGAGATTGGAGACATGAGGGTTTAATAAAGAGATAGGAGACATGAGGGTTTAATAAAGAGATAGGAGACATGGAGACATGAGGGTTTAATAAAGAGATAGGAGACATGGAGACATGAGGGTTTAATAAAGAGATAGGAGACATGAGGGTTTAATAAAGAGATAGGAGACATGAGGGTTTAATAAAGAGATAGGAGACATGGAGACATGAGGGTTTAATAAAGAGATAGGAGACATGAGGGTTTAATAAAGAGATAGGAGACATGAGGGTGTAATAAAGAGATTGGAGACATGAGGGTTTAATAAAGAGATAGGAGACATGGAGACATGAGGGTTTAATAAAGAGATAGGAGACATGAGGATTTAATAAAGAGATAGGAGACATGGAGACATGAGGGTTTAATAAAGAGATAGGAGACATGGAGACATGAGGGTTTAATAAAGAGATAGGAGACATGAGGGTTTAATAAAGAGATAGGAGACATGGAGACATGAGGGTTTAGTAAAGAGATAGGAGACATGAGGGTTTAATAAAGAGATAGGAGACATGGAGACATGAGGGTTTAATAAAGAGATAGGAGACATGGAGACATGAGGGTTTAATAAAGAGATAGGAGACATGAGGGTTTAATAAAGAGATAGGAGACATGGAGACATGAGGGTTTAATAAAGAGATAGGAGACATGGAGACATGAGGGTTTAATAAAGAGACAGGAGACATGAGGGTTTAGTAAAGAGATAGGAGACATGGAGACATGAGGATTTAATAAAGAGATAGGAGACATGAGGGTTTAATAAAGAGATAGGAGACATGAGGATTTAATAAAGAGATTGGAGACATGAGGGTTTAGTAAAGAGATAGGAGACATGGAGACATGAGGATTTAATAAAGAGATAGGAGACATGAGGGTTTAATAAAGAGATAGGAGACATGGAGACATGAGGATTTAATAAAGAGATTGGAGACATGAGGGTTTAGTAAAGAGATAGGAGACATGGAGACATGAGGATTTAATAAAGAGATAGGAGACATGAGGGTTTAATAAAGAGATTGGAGACATGAGGGTTTAATAAAGAGATGGGAGACATGAGGGATTAATAAAGAGATTGGAGACATGAGGGTTTAATAAAGAGATGGGAGACATGAGGGTTTAATAAAGAGATGGGAGACATGGAGACATGAGGGTTTAATAAAGAGATAGGAGACATGGAGACATGAGGGTTTAATAAAGAGATAGGAGACATGAGGATTTAATAAAGAGATAGGAGACATGGAGACATGAGGGTTTAATAAAGAGATTGGAGACATGAGGGTTTAATAAAGAGATAGGAGACATGGAGACATGAGGGTTTAATAAAGAGATAGGAGACATGGAGACATGAGGGTTTAATAAAGAGATAGGAGACATGAGGGTTTAATAAAGAGATTGGAGACATGAGGGTTTAATAAAGAGATAGGAGACATGAGGGTTTAATAAAGAGACAGGAGACATGGAGACATGAGGGTTTAATAAAGAGATAGGAGACATGAGGGTTTAATAAAGAGATATGAGACATGGAGACATGAGGGTTTAATAAAGAGATAGGAGACATGGAGACATGAGGGTTTAATAAAGAGATAGGAGACATGGAGACATGAGGGTTTAATAAAGAGATAGGAGACATGAGGGTTTAATAAAGAGATAGGAGACATGAGGGTTTAATAAAGAGACAGGAGACATGAGGATTTAATAAAGAGATGGGAGACATGGAGACATGAGGGTTTAATAAAGAGATAGGAGACATGGAGACATGAGGGTTTAATAAAGAGATAGGAGACATGGAGACATGAGGGTTTAATAAAGAGATTGGAGACATGAGGGTTTAATAAAGAGATAGGAGACATGAGGGTTTAATAAAGAGATAGGAGACATGAGGGTTTAATAAAGAGATTGGAGACATGAGGGTTTAATAAAGAGATAGGAGACATGAGGGTTTAATAAAGAGATTGGAGACATGAGGGTTTAATAAAGAGATAGGAGAAATGAGGGTTTAATAAAGAGATAGGAGACATGGAGACATGAGGGTTTAATAAAGAGATTGGAGACATGAGGGTTTAATAAAGAGATAGGAGACATGGAGACATGAGGGTTTAATAAAGAGATAGGAGACATGGAGACATGAGGGTTTAATAAAGAGATAGGAGACATGAGGGTTTAATAAAGAGATAGGAGACATGAGGGTTTAATAAAGAGATAGGAGACATGAGGGTTTAATAAAGAGATAGGAGACATGGAGACATGAGGGTTTAATAAAGAGATAGGAGACATGAGGGTTTAATAAAGAGACATGGAGACATGAGGGTTTAATAAAGAGATAGGAGACATGAGGGTTTAATAAAGAGATAGGAGACATGGAGACATGAGGGTTTAATAAAGAGATAGGAGACATGGAGACATGAGGGTTTAATAAAGAGACATGGAGACATGAGGGTTTAATAAAGAGATAGGAGACATGAGGGTTTAATAAAGAGATAGGAGACATGGAGACATGAGGGTTTAATAAAGAGATTGGAGACATGAGGGTTTAATAAAGAGATAGGAGACATGGAGACATGAGGGTTTAATAAAGAGATAGGAGACATGGAGACATGAGGGTTTAATAAAGAGATAGGAGACATGAGGGTTTAATAAAGAGATTGGAGACATGAGGGTTTAATAAAGAGATAGGAGAAATGAGGGTTTAATAAAGAGATAGGAGACATGGAGACATGAGGGTTTAATAAAGAGATTGGAGACATGAGGGTTTAATAAAGAGATAGGAGACATGGAGACATGAGGGTTTAATAAAGAGATAGGAGACATGGAGACATGAGGGTTTAATAAAGAGATAGGAGACATGAGGGTTTAATAAAGAGATAGGAGACATGGAGACATGAGGGTTTAATAAAGAGATAGGAGACATGGAGACATGAGGGTTTAATAAAGAGATAGGAGACATGAGGGTTTAATAAAGAGATAGGAGACATGAGGGTTTAATAAAGAGATAGGAGACATGGAGACATGGGGGTTTAGTAAAGAGATAGGAGACATGGAGACATGAGGGTTTAATAAAGAGATAGGAGACATGAGGGTTTAATAAAGAGATAGGAGACATGGAGACATGAGGATTTAATAATGAGATTGGAGACATGAGGGTTTAATAAAGAGATAGGAGACATGAGGGTTTAATAAAGAGATAGGAGACATGGAGACATGAGGGTTTAATAATGAGATTGGAGACATGAGGGTTTAATAAAGAGATAGGAGACATGAGGGTTTAATAAAGAGATAGGAGACATGGAGACATGAGGGTTTAATAAAGAGATAGGAGACATGAGGGTTTAATAAAGAGATAGGAGACATGGAGACATGAGGGTTTAATAAAGAGATAGGAGACATGGAGACATGAGGGTTTAATAAAGAGATAGGAGACATGGAGACATGAGGGTTTAATAAAGAGATTGGAGACATGAGGGTTTAATAAAGAGATAGGAGAAATGAGGGTTTAATAAAGAGATAGGAGACATGGAGACATGAGGGTTTAATAAAGAGATAGGAGACATGAGGGTTTAATAAAGAGATGGGAGACATGAGGGTTTAATAAAGAGATGGGAGACATGAGGGTTTAATAAAGAGATAGGAGACATGGAGACATGAGGTTTAATAAAGAGATAGGAGACATGAGGGTTTAGTAAAGAGATTGGAGACATGAGGGTTTAATAAAGAGATAGGAGAAATGAGGGTTTAATAAAGAGATAGGAGACATGGAGACATGAGGGTTTAATAAAGAGATAGGAGACATGAGGGTTTAATAAAGAGATAGGAGAAATGAGGGTTTAATAAAGAGATAGGAGACATGGAGACATGAGGGTTTAATAAAGAGATTGGAGACATGAGGGTTTAATAAAGAGATAGGAGACATGGAGACATGAGGGTTTAATAAAGAGACAGGAGACATGAGGGTTTAGTAAAGAGATAGGAGACATGGAGACATGAGGATTTAATAAAGAGATTGGAGACATGAGGGTTTAGTAAAGAGATAGGAGACATGGAGACATGAGGATTTAATAAAGAGATAGGAGACATGAGGGTTTAATAAAGAGATAGGAGACATGGAGACATGAGGATTTAATAAAGAGATTGGAGACATGAGGGTTTAGTAAAGAGATAGGAGACATGGAGACATGAGGATTTAATAAAGAGATAGGAGACATGAGGGTTTAATAAAGAGATTGGAGACATGAGGGTTTAATAAAGAGATGGGAGACATGAGGTTTAATAAAGAGATTGGAGACATGAGGGTTTAATAAAGAGATGGGAGACATGAGGGTTTAATAAAGAGATGGGAGACATGGAGACATGAGGGTTTAATAAAGAGATAGGAGACATGGAGACATGAGGGTTTAATAAAGAGATAGGAGACATGAGGATTTAATAAAGAGATAGGAGACATGGAGACATGAGGGTTTAATAAAGAGATAGGAGACATGGAGACATGAGGGTTTAATAAAGAGATAGGAGACATGGAGACATGAGGGTTTAATAAAGAGATAGGAGACATGGAGACATGAGGGTTTAATAAAGAGATAGGAGACATGAGGGTTTAATAAAGAGATTGGAGACATGAGGGTTTAATAAAGAGACAGGAGACATGGAGACATGAGGGTTTAATAAAGAGATAGGAGACATGAGGGTTTAATAAAGAGATAGGAGACATGGAGACATGAGGGTTTAATAAAGAGATAGGAGACATGGAGACATGAGGGTTTAATAAAGAGATAGGAGACATGAGGGTTTAATAAAGAGATAGGAGACATGGAGACATGAGGGTTTAATAAAGAGACAGGAGACATGAGGATTTAATAAAGAGATGGGAGACATGAGGGTTTAATAAAGAGATAGGAGACATGGAGACATGAGGGTTTAATAAAGAGATAGGAGACATGGAGACATGAGGGTTTAATAAAGAGATTGGAGACATGAGGGTTTAATAAAGAGATAGGAGACATGGAGACATGAGGGTTTAATAAAGAGATAGGAGACATGGAGACATGAGGGTTTAATAAAGAGATTGGAGACATGAGGGTTTAATAAAGAGACAGGAGACATGGAGACATGAGGGTTTAATAAAGAGATAGGAGACATGAGGATTTAATAAAGAGACATGGAGACATGAGGGTTTAATAAAGAGATAGGAGACATGGAGACATGAGGGTTTAATAAAGAGATAGGAGACATGAGGGTTTAATAAAGAGATAGGAGACACGAGGGTTTAATAAAGAGATAGGAGACATGAGGGTTTAATAAAGAGATAGGAGACATGGAGACATGAGGGTTTAATAAAGAGATAGGAGACATGGAGACATGAGGGTTTAATAAAGAGATAGGAGACATGAGGGTTTAATAAAGAGATAGGAGACATGAGGGTTTAATAAAGAGATAGGAGACATGGAGACATGGGGGTTTAGTAAAGAGATAGGAGACATGGAGACATGAGGGTTTAATAAAGAGATAGGAGACATGAGGGTTTAATAAAGAGATAGGAGACATGGAGACATGAGGATTTAATAATGAGATTGGAGACATGAGGGTTTAATAAAGAGATAGGAGACATGAGGGTTTAATAAAGAGATAGGAGACATGGAGACATGAGGGTTTAATAATGAGATTGGAGACATGAGGGTTTAATAAAGAGATAGGAGACATGAGGGTTTAATAAAGAGATAGGAGACATGGAGACATGAGGGTTTAATAAAGAGATTGGAGACATGAGGGTTTAATAAAGAGATAGGAGACATGAGGGTTTAATAAAGAGATAGGAGACATGGAGACATGAGGGTTTAATAAAGAGATAGGAGACATGGAGACATGAGGGTTTAATAAAGAGATAGGAGACATGGAGACATGAGGGTTTAATAAAGAGATTGGAGACATGAGGGTTTAATAAAGAGATAGGAGAAATGAGGGTTTAATAAAGAGATAGGAGACATGGAGACATGAGGGTTTAATAAAGAGATAGGAGACATGAGGGTTTAATAAAGAGATGGGAGACATGAGGGTTTAATAAAGAGATGGGAGACATGAGGGTTTAATAAAGAGATAGGAGACATGGAGACATGAGGGTTTAATAAAGAGATAGGAGACATGAGGGTTTAGTAAAGAGATTGGAGACATGAGGGTTTAATAAAGAGATAGGAGAAATGAGGGTTTAATAAAGAGATAGGAGACATGGAGACATGAGGGTTTAATAAAGAGATAGGAGACATGAGGGTTTAATAAAGAGATAGGAGAAATGAGGGTTTAATAAAGAGATAGGAGACATGGAGACATGAGGGTTTAATAAAGAGATTGGAGACATGAGGGTTTAATAAAGAGATAGGAGACATGGAGACATGAGGGTTTAATAAAGAGACAGGAGACATGAGGGTTTAGTAAAGAGATAGGAGACATGGAGACATGAGGATTTAATAAAGAGATTGGAGACATGAGGGTTTAGTAAAGAGATAGGAGACATGGAGACATGAGGATTTAATAAAGAGATAGGAGACATGAGGGTTTAATAAAGAGATAGGAGACATGGAGACATGAGGATTTAATAAAGAGATTGGAGACATGAGGGTTTAGTAAAGAGATAGGAGACATGGAGACATGAGGATTTAATAAAGAGATAGGAGACATGAGGGTTTAATAAAGAGATTGGAGACATGAGGGTTTAATAAAGAGATGGGAGACATGAGGGTTTAATAAAGAGATTGGAGACATGAGGGTTTAATAAAGAGATGGGAGACATGAGGGTTTAATAAAGAGATGGGAGACATGGAGACATGAGGGTTTAATAAAGAGATAGGAGACATGGAGACATGAGGGTTTAATAAAGAGATAGGAGACATGAGGATTTAATAAAGAGATAGGAGACATGGAGACATGAGGGTTTAATAAAGAGATAGGAGACATGGAGACATGAGGGTTTAATAAAGAGATAGGAGACATGGAGACATGAGGGTTTAATAAAGAGATAGGAGACATGGAGACATGAGGGTTTAATAAAGAGATAGGAGACATGAGGGTTTAATAAAGAGATTGGAGACATGAGGGTTTAATAAAGAGACAGGAGACATGGAGACATGAGGGTTTAATAAAGAGATAGGAGACATGAGGGTTTAATAAAGAGATATGAGACATGGAGACATGAGGGTTTAATAAAGAGATAGGAGACATGGAGACATGAGGGTTTAATAAAGAGATAGGAGACATGAGGGTTTAATAAAGAGATAGGAGACATGGAGACATGAGGGTTTAATAAAGAGACAGGAGACATGAGGATTTAATAAAGAGATGGGAGACATGAGGGTTTAATAAAGAGATAGGAGACATGGAGACATGAGGGTTTAATAAAGAGATAGGAGACATGGAGACATGGAGACACAAGGGTTTAATAAAGAGATTGGAGACATGAGGGTTTAATAAAGAGATAGGAGACATGGAGACATGAGGGTTTAATAAAGAGATAGGAGACATGGAGACATGGAGACACGAGGGTTTAATAAAGAGATTGGAGACATGAGGGTTTAATAAAGAGACAGGAGACATGGAGACATGAGGGTTTAATAAAGAGATAGGAGACATGAGGATTTAATAAAGAGACATGGAGACATGAGGGTTTAATAAAGAGATAGGAGACATGGAGACATGAGGGTTTAATAAAGAGATAGGAGACATGAGGGTTTAATAAAGAGATAGGAGACACGAGGGTTTAATAAAGAGATAGGAGACATGAGGGTTTAATAAAGAGATAGGAGACATGGAGACATGAGGGTTTAATAAAGAGATAGGAGACATGGAGACATGAGGGTTTAATAAAGAGATAGGAGACATGGAGACATGAGGGTTTAATAAAGAGATAGGAGACATGGAGACATGAGGGTTTAATAAAGAGATAGGAGACATGGGGGTTTAATAAAACATTTATTCTGAGCACATCTGTACAGCAACGGATCAACACAGCAGATCCCAACACAGTCATATTACAACCTCAAATCAACCACTACTTTATTTAACCAACCATAACCTCAACACAGCAGATCCCATAGAACATATTACAACCTCAAATCAACCACTACTTTATTTAAACCTCACCATCCAGCTCAACCTCCCACCATCTTTATTTAACCAACCAGAACCTCAACGACATCAGCTCAACCTCCCACCATCTTTATTTAACCAACCAGAACCTCAACGACATCAGCTCAACCTCCCACCATCTTTATTTAACCAACCAGAACCTCAACGACATCAGCTCAACCTCCCACCATCTTTATTTAACCAACCAGAACCTCAACGACATCAGCTCAACCTCCCACCATCTTTATTTAACCAACCAGAACCTCAACGACATCAGCTCAACCTCCCACCATCTTTACTTAACCAACCAGAACCTCAACGACATCAGCTCAACCTCCCACCATCTTTACTTAACCAACCAGAACCTCAACGACATCAGCTCAACCTCCCACCATCTTTATTTAACCAACCAGAACCTCAACGACATCAGCTCAACCTCCCACCATCTTTATTTAACCAACCAGAACCTCAACGACATCAGCTCAACCTCCCACCATCTTTACTTAACCAACCAGAACCTCAACGACATCAGCTCAACCTCCCACCATCTTTATTTAACCAACCAGAACCTCAACGACATCAGCTCAACCTCCCACCATCTTTATTTAACCAACCAGAACCTCAACGACATCAGCTCAACCTCCCACCATCTTTACTTAACCAACCAGAACCTCAACGACATCAGCTCAACCTCCCACCATCTTTATTTAACCAACCAGAACCTCGACGACATCAGCTCAACCTCCCACCATCTTTATTTAACCAACCAGAACCTCGACGACATCAGCTCAACCTCCCACCATCTTTATTTAACCAACCAGAACCTCAACGACATCAGCTCAACCTCCCACCATCTTTATTTAACCAACCAGAACCTCAACGACATCAGCTCAACCTCCCACCATCTTTATTTAACCAACCAGAACCTCGACGACATCAGCTCAACCTCCCACCATCTTTATTTAACCAACCAGAACCTCGACGACATCAGCTCAACCTCCCACCATCTTTATTTAACCAACCAGAACCTCGACGACATCAGCTCAACCTCCCACCATCTTTATTTAACCAACCAGAACCTCGACGACATCAGCTCAACCTCCCACCATCTTTATTTAACCAACCAGAACCTCAACGACATCAGCTCAACCTCCCACCATCTTTATTTAACCAACCAGAACCTCAACGACATCAGCTCAACCTCCCACCATCTTTATTTAACCAACCAGAACCTCGACGACATCAGCTCAACCTCCCACCATCTTTATTTAACCAACCAGAACCTCGACGACATCAGCTCAACCTCCCACCATCTTTATTTAACCAACCAGAACCTCGACGACATCAGCTCAACCTCCCACCATCTTTATTTAACCAACCAGAACCTCAACGACATCAGCTCAACCTCCCACCATCTTTATTTAACCAACCAGAACCTCGACGACATCAGCTCAACCTCCCACCATCTTTATTTAACCAACCAGAACCTCGACGACATCAGCTCAACCTCCCACCATCTTTATTTAACCAACCAGAACCTCGACGACATCAGCTCAACCTCCCACCATCTTTATTTAACCAACCAGAACCTCGACGACATCAGCTCAACCTCCCACCATCTTTATTTAACCAACCAGAACCTCGACGACATCAGCTCAACCTCCCACCATCTTTATTTAACCAACCAGAACCTCAACGACATCAGCTCAACCTCCCACCATCTTTATTTAACCAACCAGAACCTCGACGACATCAGCTCAACCTCCCACCATCTTTATTTAACCAACCAGAACCTCGACGACATCAGCTCAACCTCCCACCATCTTTATTTAACCAACCAGAACCTCGACGACATCAGCTCAACCTCCCACCATCTTTATTTAACCAACCAGAACCTCGACGACATCAGCTCAACCTCCCACCATCTTTACTCCTCATTTATTCACGTTTACAGACACACTTTATAATATTTTCTTCCCAAAGAGCAGAAAAATACATGTCAATATAGTAGTTATTAATCAGGATCGTCGTCATCGTTAATGTGAGTGAGGAAAACACGATGACTCCTTTATGGATCAGGACGTATGGATTCTATATCATATCACTACTCCGGATACTATATCGGTTTTATGGGGTCAGGGCTACATTGTATGGGTTAGAGTTACAATGTATAGGTCAGGGTTACATTGTATGGGTTAGAGTTACATTGTATGGGTCAGTGCTACATGGTATGGGTTAGAGTTTAATTGTATGGGTCAGGGCTACATTGTATGGGTTAGAGTTACATTGTATGGGTCAGGGCTACATTGTATGGGTTAGAGTTACATTGTATGGGTTAGAGTTAAATTGTATGGGTCAGGGCTACATTGTATGGGTCAGGGCAACATTGTATGGGTTAGAGTTATATTGTGTGGGTTAGAGTTAAATTGTATGGGTTAGAGTTACGTTGTATGGGTCAGGGTTACATTGTATGGGTTAGAGTTATATTGTGTGGGTTAGAGTTACGTTGTATGGGTCAGGGCAACATTGTATGGGTTAGAGTTATATTGTGTGGGTTAGAGTTAAATTGTATGGGTTAGAGTTACGTTGTATGGGTCAGGGTTACATTGTATGGATCAGAGTTATATTGTATGTGTTAGAGTTATACTGTATGGGTTAGAGTTATACTGTTGGGGGAAAATCACATGACTTTAAAATAAAAACAAAGACTTTATAATTTATAGCAGATAAAACACAGCCAAGGCACAGAAAGATGAAGAGGAAAGAAGAGTGCTCAACAGACATAGCAGGGTCAGGGGTTAAGGGGGGTTGACATGACAACAAGAGAATACACTGCAGCAGGAGGAAGACTGGGCTGTGTTCAGCACGGAGCAACGTTCAGGAACGTTCAGCAGCGTTAGAACGCTCAGAAACGTTCATCAGAGTAAAAATGCTCAGGAACGTTCAGCAGAGTAAAAATGCTCAGGAACGTTGAGCAGAGTTATAACGTTCATGAACGTTCAGCAGAGTTATAACGTTCAGGAACGTTCAACAGAGTTATAATGTTCAGGAACGTTGAGCAGAGTTATAACGTTCAGGAACGTTGAGCAGAGTTATAACGTTCAGGAACGTTCAGCAGAGTTATAATGTTCAGGAACGTTGAGCAGAGTTATAACGTTCATGAACGTTCAGCAGAGTTATAACGTTCAGGAACGTTCAACAGAGTTATAACGTTCAGGAACGTTCAGCAGAGTTATAATGTTCAGGAACGTTGAGCAGAGTTATAACGTTCATGAACGTTCAGCAGAGTTATAACGTTCAGAAAAGTTCAGCAGAGTTATAACGTTCATGAACGTTCAGCATGGAGCAACGTTCCAGACATTCAACACAGAGCTACGTTCAGATTCAGCAGAGTTATAACGTTCAGGACATTCAGCACAAAGCTACGTTCAGGTTCAGCAGAGTTATAACGTTCAGGAACATTTAGCAGGGTTATAAAACGATCAAGAACGTTCAGCACCGAGCAACGTTTAGGAACATTTAGCAAGGTTACGTTCAACGCACCAGGACTCAGTACAGAGTTAACACACACTGGGGCATCAGTCTCAGACTGTGTTCCAAATGGACCCCTATTCCCCCATGTAGAGCACTACACCTGAAGACACTATAGAGGGCACTACAGAGGGAATAGAGGGCACTACAGAGGGAATAGAGGACACTACGGAGGGAATAGGGGACACTACAGAGGGAATAGGGGACACTACAGAGGGAATAGGGGGCACTACAGAGGGAATAGGGGGCACTACAGAGGTAATAGGGGACACTACAGAGGGAATAGAGGGCACTACAGAGGGAATAGAGGGCACTACAGAGGGAATAGGGGGCACTACAGAGGGAATAGGGGGCAATACAGAGGGAATAGGGGGCACTACAGAGGGAATAGGGGACACTACAGAGGGAATAGGGGACACTACAGAGGGAATAGAGGGCACTACAGAGGGAATAGAGGGCACTACAGAGGGAATAGGGGGCACTACAGAGGGAATAGAGGGCACTACAGAGGGAATAGAGGGCACTACAGAGGGAATAGGGGGCACTACAGAGGGAATAGAGGGCACTACAGAGGGAATAGGGGGCACTACAGAGGGGGCCATTTCGGACCCATTCTGAGACTCAGCATAAGGGCTCATACAGCATAGAGGCAGTTAGATACTTTATATTTTACACTTTAAAAATCACCACATGGATGACAGGGTTAACACTGGACCCGCCCGGAGTTCAACCTCCCTTTCTAGTGCACTACTTTAGACCACAGCCCTGTGGGCTAGGAGGCAGACGCAGGGGATAGGGTGTTACATCTGGGACAGATTCTCTCACGGTTCTAGAACTGGAATACCACCGGCAGGGTTCTGTCCCGGGTCACCGGTGCAGCAGGAAGATTCCATACCGAGAGAGAGTGGAGTCTTCCTCCAGTAACTAAACGTCCTCTCACTGTCAACTGGGTTTATTTACAGCAAACTTAACACGTGTAAATATTTGTATGAACGTAACAAGATTCAACAACTGAGACATAAACTGAACAAGTTCCACAGACATGTGACTAACAGAAATGAAATAATGTGTCCCTGAACAAAGGGGGGTCACAATCAAAAGTAACAGTCAGTATCTGGTGTGGCCACCAGCTGCATTAAGTACTGCAGTGCATCTCCTCCTCATGGACTGCACCAGATTTGCCAGTTCTTTCTGTGATATGTTACCCCACTATTCCACCGAGGCACCTGCAAGTTCCCAGACATTTTTGGGCAGAATGGCCCTAGCCCTCATCCTCCGATCCAACAGGTCCCAGGCATGCTTAACGCTCATTCCTTTGACAATAATTGCAAATCCGACTTTCACCCCTGGTGAGACAAAACTGCGACTCGTCAGTTGAAGAACACCTTTTGCCAGTCATGTCTGGTCCAGCGACGGTGGGTTTGTGCCCATAGGCGATGTTGTTGCCACCTTGCAGCATGCCTAAGACATGTTCACGCAGATGAGCAGGGACCGTGGGCATCTTTCTTTTGGTGTTTTTCAGAGTCAGTAGAAAGGCCTCTTTAGTGTCCTAAGTTTTCATAACTGTGACCTTAATTGCCTACCGTCTGTAAGCTGTCAGCGTCTTAACGTCCGTTCCACAGGTGCATGTTCGTTAATTGTTTATGGTTCATTGAACAAGCATGGGAAACGGTGTCTAAACCCTTTACAATGAAGATCTGTGAAGTTATTTTGATTATTTTTTGAAAGACAGGGTCCTGAAAACGGGATGTTTCTTTAATTGATGAGAACACAGAGGGGACTGAAGTACTGTCACTAATTGATGAGAACACAGAGGGGACTGAAGTACTGTCACTAATTGATGAGAACACAGAGGGGACTGAAGTACTGTCACTAATTGATGAGAACACAGAGGGGACTGAAGTACTGTCACTAATGGATGAGAACACAGAAGGGTCTGAAGTACTGTCACTAATTGATGAGAACACAGAGGGGACTGAAGTACTGTCACTAATTGATGAGAACACAGAGGGGACTGAAGTACTGTCACTAATTGATGAGAACACAGAGGGGACTGAAGTACTGTCACTAATTGATGAGAACACAGAGGGGACTGAAGTACTGTCACTAATTGATGAGAACACAGAGGGGACTGAAGTACTGTCACTAATGGATGAGAACACAGAGGGGACTGAAGTACTGTCACTAATTGATGAGAACACAGAGGGGACTGGAGTACTGTCACTAATTGATGAGAACACAGAGGGGACTGAAGTACTGTCACTAATTGATGAGAACACTGAGGGGACTGAAGTACTGTCACTAATTGATGAGAACACAGAGGGGACTGAAGTACTGTCACTAATTGATGAGAACACAGAGGGGACTGAAGTACTGTCACTAATTGATGAGAACACAGAGGGGACTGAAGTACTGTCACTAATTGATGAGAACACAGAGGGGACTGAAGTACTGTCACTAATTGATGAGAACACAGAGGGGACTGAAGTACTGTCACTAATTGATGAGAACACAGAGGGGACTGAAGTACTGTCACTAATTGATGAGAACACAGAGGGGACTGGAGTACTGTCACTAATTGATGAGAACACAGAGGGGACTGAAGTACTGTCACTAATTGATGAGAACACAGAGGGGACTGAAGTACTGTCACTAATTGATGAGAACACAGAGGGGACTGAAGTACTGTCACTAATTGATGAGAACACAGAGGGGACTGAAGTACTGTCACTAATTGCTAATTGCCTAGCAGAAGTGACAAGCACACCTATAATATCAGTCAGCAGCTCCCACCATGCAGACTACTGGGAAGACTTCTCTATCTCTTTATACTGCTCTAATATCAGTCAGCAGCTCCCACCATGCAGACTACTGAGAAGACTTCTCTATCTCTTTATACTGCTATAATATCAGTCAGCAGCTCCCACCATGCAGACTACTGAGAAGACTTCTCTATCTCTTTATACTGCTCTAATATCAGTCAGCAGCTCCCACCATGCAGACTACTGGGAAGACTTCTCTATCTCTTTATACTGCTATAATATCAGTCAGCAGCTCCCACCATGCAGACTACTGGGAAGACTTCTCTATCTCTTTATACTGCTCTAATATCAGTCAGCAGCTCCCACCATGCAGACTACTGAGAAGACTTCTCTATCTCTTTATACTGCTACAATATCAGTCAGCAGCTCCCATCATGCAGACTACTGGGAAGACTTCTCTATCTCTTTATACTGCTCTAATATCAGTCAGCAGCTCCCACCATGCAGACTACTGAGAAGACAGGCTTGTTTGGGGCAACTCCAACTCAACATATCTTTTCAAGCATGGTGGTGGCTGCATCATGTTATGGGTATGTTTGACATCGGCAAGGACTACAGAGTTTTTTTTAAGGATAAATAAAATGGAGCTAAGCACAGGCAACACCCTAGAGAAAACCCTGGTTCAGTCTGCTTTCCACCAGACACTGGGAGATGAATTCACCTTTCAGCAGGACAATAACCTAAAACACAAGGCCAAATCTACATTGGAGTCGCTTATCAAGAAGACAGTGAATGTTCCTGAGTGGCCGAGTTACAGTTTTGACTTAAAATCAGCTCGGAAATCCATGGCAAGACTTGAAAATGGCTGTCTGGCAATGATCAACAACCGACTTGACAGTGTGTGCAGATATTGTACAATCCAGGGGTGCAAAAGTCTCAGGGTCTAACATGCATTGACTCAGGGTCTTATCCAGAAAGACTCACAGCTGTAATCGCTGCCCAAGAGGTTTCTAACATGCATTGACTCAGGGTCTTATCCAGAAAGACTCACAGCTGTAATCGCTGCCAAAGAGGTTTCTAACATGTATTGACTCAGGGTCTTACCCAGAAAGACTCACAGCTGTGATTCTAACATGTATTGACTCAGGGTCTTACCCAGAAAGACTCACAGCTGTAATCGCTGCCCAAGAGGTTTCTAACATGTATTGACTCAGGGTCTTACCCAGAAAGACTCACAGCTGTAATCGCTGCCAAAGAGGTTTCTAACATGTATTGACTCAGGGTCTTACCCAGAAAGACTCACAGCTGTGATTATAACATGTATTGACTCAGGGTCTTACCCAGAAAGACTCACAGCTGTGATTCTAACATGTATTGACTCAGGGTCTTACCCAGAAAGACTCACAGCTGTAATCGCTGCCCAAGAGGTTTCTAACATGTATTGACTCAGGGTCTTACCCAGAAAGACTCACAGCTGTAATCGCTGCCCAAGAGGTTTCTAACATGTATTGACTCAGGGTCTTACCCAGAAAGACTCACAGCTGTGATTATAACATGTATTGACTCAGGGTCTTACCCAGAAAGACTCACAGCTGTAATTATAACATGTATTGACTCAGGGTCTTACCCAGAAAGACTCACAGCTGTGATTCTAACATGTCTGTCTGTCTGTCTGTCTGTCTGTCTGTCTGTCTGTCTGTCTGTCTGTCTGTCTGTCTGTCTGTCTGTTTCTGTGCTTAACACCTTGTGTCTGTCTGTCTGTCTGTCTGTCTGTCTGTCTGTCTGTCTGTCTGTCTGTCTGTCTGTCTGTCTGTCTGTTTCTGTGCTTAACACCTTGTGTCTGTCTGTCTGTTTCTGTCTGTCTGTCTGTCTGTCTGTTTCTGTGCTTAACACCTTGTGTCTGTCTGTCTGTTTCTGTGCTTAACACCTTGTGTCTGTCTGTCTGCCTGTTTCTGTGCTTAACACCTTCTGTCTGTCTGTCTGTCTGTCTGTCTGTCTGTCTGTCTGTCTGTCTGTCTGTCTGTCTGTCTGTCTGCCTGCCTGTCTGTCTGTCTGTCTGTCTGTCTGTCTGTCTGTCTGTCTGTCTGTCTGTCTGTCTGTCTGTCTGTCTGTCTGTCTGTATGTATGTCTGTTTCTGTGCTTAACACCTTGTGTCTGTCTGTCTGTCTGTCTGTCTGTCTGTCTGTCTGTCTGTCTGTCTGTCTGTCTGTCTGTCTGTCTGTCTGTCTGTCTGTCTGTCTGTTTCTGTCTGTCTGTCTGTTTCTGTGCTTAACACCTTGTGTCTGTCTGTCTGTTTCTGTGCTTAACACCTTGTGTCTGTCTGTCTGTTTCTGTGCTTAACACCTTGTATCTGTCTGTCTGTCTGTCTGTCTGTCTGTCTGTCTGTCTGTCTGTCTGTCTGTCTGTCTGTCTGTCTGTCTGTCTGTCTGTCTGTCTGTCTGTCTGTCTGTCTGTCTGTTTCTGTGCTTAACACCTTGTGTCTGTCTGTCTGCCTGTTTCTGTGCTTAACACCTTCTGTCTGTCTGTCTGTCTGTCTGTCTGTCTGTCTGTCTGTCTGTCTGTCTGTCTGTCTGTCTGTCTGTCTGTCTGTCTGTCTGTCTGTCTGTCTGTCTGTCTGTATGTATGTATGTATGTATGTCTGTTTCTGTGCTTAACACCTTGTGTCTGTCTGTCTGTCTGTCTGTCTGTCTGTCTGTCTGTCTGTCTGTCTGTCTGTCTGTCTGTCTGTCTGTCTGTCTGTCTGTCTGTCTGTCTGTCTGTCTGTCTGTCTGTCTGTCTGTCTGTCTGTCTGTCTGTTTCTGTCTGTCTGTCTGTTTCTGTGCTTAACACCTTGTGTCTGTCTGTCTGTTTCTGTGCTTAACACCTTGTATCTGTCTGTCTGTCTGTCTGTCTGTTTCTGTGCTTAACACCTTGTGTCTGTCTGTCTGTCTGTTTCTGTGCTTAACACCTTGTGTCTGTCTGTCTGTCTGTCTGTCTGTCTGTCTGTCTGTCTGTCTGTCTGTCTGTCTGTCTGTCTGTCTGTCTGTCTGTCTGTCTGTCTGTTTCTGTGCTTAACACCTTGTGTCTGTCTGTCTGCCTGTTTCTGTGCTTAACACCTTCTGTCTGTCTGTCTGTCTGTCTGTCTGTCTGTCTGTCTGTCTGTCTGTCTGTCTGTCTGTCTGTCTGTCTGTCTGTCTGTCTGTCTGTCTGTCTGTCTGTCTGTTTCTGTGCTTAACACCTTGTGTCTGTCTGTCTGTCTGTCTGTCTGTCTGTCTGTCTGTCTGTCTGTCTGTCTGTCTGTCTGTCTGTTTCTGTCTGTCTGTCTGTTTCTGTGCTTAACACCTTGTGTCTGTCTGTCTGTTTCTGTGCTTAACACCTTGTGTCTGTCTGTCTGTTTCTGTGCTTAACACCTTGTATCTGTCTGTCTGTCTGTCTGTTTCTGTGCTTAACACCTTGTGTCTGTCTGTCTGTCTGTCTGTCTGTTTCTGTGCTTAACACCTTGTGTCTGTCTGTCTGTCTGTCTGTCTGTCTGTCTGTCTGTCTGTCTGTCTGTCTGTCTGTCTGTCTGTCTGTCTGTTTCTGTGCTAAACACCTTGTGTCTGTCTGTCTGTCTGTCTGTCTGTCTGTCTGTCTGTCTGTCTGTCTGTCTGTCTGTCTGTCTGTCTGTCTGTCTGTCTGTCTGTCTGTCTGTGCTAAACACCTTGTGTCTGTCTGTCTGTCTGTCTGTCTGTCTGTCTGTCTGTCTGTCTGTCTGTCTGTCTGTCTGTCTGTCTGTCTGTCTGTCTGTCTGTCTGTTTCTGTGCTTAACACCTTCTGTCTGTCTGTCTGTCTGTCTGTCTGTCTGTCTGTCTGTCTGTCTGTCTGTCTGTCTGTCTGTCTGTCTGTCTGTCTGTCTGTCTGTTTCTGTGCTTAACACCTTGTGTCTGTCTGTCTGTCTGTCTGTCTGTCTGTCTGTCTGTCTGTCTGTCTGTCTGTCTGTCTGTCTGTCTGTCTGTCTGTCTGTCTGTCTGTCTGTCTGTCTGTCTGTCTGTCTGTCTGTCTGTTTCTGTGCTTAACACCTTCTGTCTGTCTGTCTGTCTGTCTGTCTGTCTGTCTGTCTGTCTGTCTGTCTGTCTGTCTGTCTGTCTGTCTGTCTGTCTGTCTGTCTGTCTGTCTACCTGCCTGTGTGTGTGCTTTCAGAATACTTCTTGACCAATGAGAGGGGAGGGAGAATACAACCATCTACAACTTCCTGCTTCAGGAACATCTACCACCCAACACCACGGTAACATCACCACGGTAACATCACCACGGTAACATCCCCATTCCCTCCTATGTAGTGCAGTCGACCCGAGCTCTATAGTAGTGCACTACGTCAGGAATATGAACACACAGGAACACTTCTATCATAGCTATTCTATACAGGAGCTGCAAAGCACCCTGGGATAGCTGGCATAAGCAGTCAGCTCTTGGCTGGTTGTCGTAGCGACGCTGGGAGCTCTAGTCCAACATGGCGTCCAACTGGTCCGCCAGGTCGTCAAACATGCTGCCGATGTCATCTAGAATGTTGACTGTCGTCTTCTCCTCCAGTAGAGAACTGGAGAGAGGGAGGGAGGGAGGGAGGGAGAGGGAGTGGAGGGGAGGGAGGGAGGGAGGGAGGGAGAGGGAGGGAGGGAGGGAGGGAGGGGGAGGGAGGGAGGGAGGGAGGGGGAGGGAGGGAGAGGGAGGGAGGGAGGGAGGGGGAGGGGGAGGGAGGGGGATGGAGGGAGGGAGGGAGGGAGGGAAGGAGGGAGGGGAGGGAGGGAGAGGGGGATGGAGGGAGAGGGAGGGGGGAGGGAGAGGGAGGGGGATGGAGGGAGGGGGAGGGAGGGGGGGGGAGGGAGGGAGGGAAGGAAGGAGGGAGGGAGGGAGAGGGGAGGGAGGGAGAGAGGGAGGGGGAGGGAGGGAGAGGGAGGGAGGGAGGGAGGGAGGGAGAGAGAGGGGGAGGGAGGGAGGGAGGGAGAGAGAGGGGGAGGGAGGGAGAGGGAGGGAGGGAGGGAGAGGGAGGGAGGGAGGGAGGGAGGGAGGGAGAGAGAGGGGGGGAGGGAGGGAGAGGGAGGGAGGAGAGGGAGGGAGGGAGGGAGGGAGAGAGAGGGGGAGGGAGGGAGAGGGAGGGAGGGGAGGGGGGGAGGGAGGGAGGGAAGGAGGGAGGGAGAGGGAGGGGGAGGGAGGGAGGGAGAGGGGGAGGAGAGAGAGAGGGGAGGGAGGGAGAGGGGGAGGGAGGGAGGGAGGGAGGGGGAGGGAGGGAGGGAGAGGGGGAGGGAGAGGGAAAGTGTGAGGGAGGGAGGGAGGGAGGGGGAGGGAGGGGGAGGGAGAGAGAGGGAGGGAGGGAGGGAGGGGGAGGGAGGAGAGAGAGAGAGAGAGAGAGGGAGGGAGGGAGGGAGGGAGGGAGGGAGGGAGGGGAGGGGAGGGAGGGAGGGAGGGAGGGATGGAGGGAGGGGAGGGAGGGAGGGAGGGAGGGAGGTAGGGAGGGAGGGAGGGAGAGGGGGAGGGAGGGAGGGAGGGAGGGGGAGGGAGGGAGGGAGAGAGGATACAGAGAGAGAGAGAAACAAAAATATAATTTCTCTCATATTAGAAATTTGT
>NW_025747050.1:45000-72897 GCF_021184085.1 Oncorhynchus gorbuscha
GCCTCCTCCTTGGTCTGCTCCTCCTCCTTCTCTCTCCTTCTTTCAACTCTCCTCTCCTCCTCCTTCTCTCTCCTTCTCTCAACTCTCCTCTCCTCCTCCACCTCCTCCTCTCTCCTTCTCTCAACTCTCCTCTCCTCCTCCACCTCCTCCTTCTCTCTCCTCCTCTCAACTCTCCTCTCCTCCTCCACCTCCTCCTCTCTCCTTCTCTCAACTCTCCTCTCCTCCTCCACCTCCTCCTTCTCTCTCCTCCTCTCAACTCTCTTCTCCTCCTCCACCTCCTCCCCTCCCTCCCCAGCAGCAGGTCGACAGAGAGGCCAGAAATAGAGGAGCGGGGAGGCTTGACGGGGTGGGGGTGGAACCGGGGTGGAGGGGTCTGGGGAGTGGAGGGGCTGGTGGTGGGAGAGGAGGAGGAGGTGTAGGGGGACAGGGGACAGGGAGGGTGGGGTGAGGGTGTCTGGGATAGGGAGAGGTCTAGGGAGAGGGGTGGGGGAGGAGAGTGAGGGTTTGGTGGGTTTAGGACCGGTGGGAGGAGGGCAGGGTTTGAAGGAGACTGGGGGAGGCATCCACCTCGGATCTGCTGGAAAAAAAACAGAGAAAAAAAATGGTTCAGGGGTGTGAGTTAGGTTCAGAGGTCAGGGGTCAGGGATTAGGGTTAAACTCACCAGGACTGTCAGCTTCAGGCCCAGGCAAGGGGACGCGTCTGGTCGGGGTGGGGGTCCTGCTGCTGTCTCCTCACGGCCGCCATCGAGGGTTTGGGCGACACCGGCGGCTTCAGCGGTTTCCTGACTTCTGGCCTATCACAGCTCTCCCTGCGAGAGGCCACCTCCCCTCAGCCTCCGACCCGGGCCGCATCCGCAGGATGATGCGGTGTGATTGGTCGACCCCTCCGTTCACCTGCTGGGGGGCCAACTGGCTGCGATGCAATTGGTCAATGCTGCTCTCTGGTTGGTCAACGCTCTTCCTGCTGCTCTCTGGTTGGTCGCTGCCAGGTATGGCGCTCGCTGGTTGGTCGACGCTGGTTGTGCTAATCTCTGGTTGGCTGCTGCTGGTTGTGCTGTTGTCTGATTGGTCATTGCTGCGTGGGCGTCGCCGAATGGTGTCTGTCTCCGTCACATGGAACTTCTCTGCGTCAGAATAGTTGGGGGGGCGGGGCTTTCTCCTGGGCACCAATCAGATTGACTTTTAGATATGTCAATCAACTATAATCTGTATAACTGTTAAAGTGATAAATATAATTGTAACTGTTACAGACTGATAGAGTTAGACTGGTAGAGTTAGACTGATAGAGTTAGACTGGTAGAGTTAGACTGGTAGAGTTAGACTGATAGAGTTAGACTGATAGAGATAGACTGGTAGAGTTAGACTGGTAGAGTTAGACTGATAGAGATAGACTGGTAGAGTTAGACTGATAGAGTTAGACTGATAGAGTTAGACTGAAAGAGTTAGACTGATAGAGATAGACTGGTAGAGTTAGACTGGTAGAGATAGACTGGTAGAGTTAGACTGGTAGAGATAGACTGATAGACTGGTAGAGTTAGACTGATAGAGTTAGACTGATAGAGTTAGACTGATAGAGTTAGACTGGTAGAGTTAGACTGATAGAGTTAGACTGAAAGAGTTAGACTGATAGACTGATAGAGTTAGAGTTAGACTGGTAGAGTTAGACTGTAAGACTGATAGAGTTAGACTGATAGACTGATAGAGTTAGAGTTAGACTGGTAGAGTTAGACTGGTAGACTGGTAGAGTTAGACTGGTAGAGATAGACTGATAGAGTTAGAGTTAGACTGATAGACTGATAGAGTTAGACTGATAGACTGGTAGAGTTAGACTGGTAGAGATAGACTGATAGAGTTAGACTGATAGAGTTAGACTGATAGACTGGTAGAGTTAGACTGATAGAGTTAGACTGGTAGAGTTAGACTGGTAGAGTTAGACTGGTAGAGTTAGACTGATAGAGATAGACTGGTAGAGTTAGACTGGTAGAGTTAGACTGATAGAGTTAGACTGGTAGAGTTAGACTGGTAGAGTTAGACTGGTAGAGGTAGACTGATAGAGTTAGACTGATAGACTGGTAGAGTTAGACTGATAGAGTTAGACTGATAGACTGGTAGAGTTAGACTGATAGAGTTAGACTGATAGAGTTAGACTGGTAGAGTTAGACTGGTAGAGTTAGACTGATAGAGTTAGACTGATAGAGTTAGACTGGTAGAGTTAGACTGGTAGAGTTAGACTGGTAGAGTTAGACTGATAGAGATAGACTGGTAGAGTTAGACTGATAGAGTTAGACTGGTAGAGTTAGACTGATAGAGTTAGACTGGTAGAGTTAGACTGGTAGAGTTAGACTGATAGAGTTAGACTGGTAGACTGATAGACTAGTAGAGTTAGACTGATAGAGTTAGACTGATAGACTGATAGAGTTAGACTGATAGAGTTAGACTGGTAGAGTTATACTGGTAGAGTTAGACTGATAGAGTTAGACTGATAGAGTTAGACTGATAGACTGATAGAGTTAGACTGGTAGAGGTAGACTGATAGAGTTAGACTGATAGACTGATAGAGTTAGACTGGTAGAGTTAGACTGATAGAGTTGGACTGGTAGAGTTAGACTGGTAGAGTTAGACTGGTAGAGTTAGACTGATAGACTGATAGAGTTAGACTGATAGAGTTAGACTGATAGAGTTAGACTGATAGAGATAGACTGGTAGACTGATAGAGTTAGACTGATAGAGTTAGACTGATAGAGTTAGACTGATAGAGTTAGACTGATAGACTGATAGAGTTAGACTGGTAGAGTTAGACTGATAGAGTTAGACTGATAGACTGATAGAGATAGACTGATAGAGTTAGACTGATAGACTGATAGAGTTAGACTGGTAGAGGTAGACTGATAGAGTTAGACTGATAGACTGATAGAGTTAGACTGGTAGAGTTAGACTGATAGAGTTGGACTGGTAGAGTTAGACTGATAGAGTTAGACTGGTAGAGTTAGACTGATAGAGATAGACGAGTAGAGTTAGACTGATAGAGTTAGACTGATAGAGTTAGACTGATAGAGTTAGACTGATAGAGTTAGACTGATAGACTGGTAGAGTTAGACTGATAGAGATAGACTGATAGACTGGTAGAGTTAGACTGATAGAGATAGACTGATAGACTGGTAGAGTTAGACTGATAGAGATAGACTGATAGACTGGTAGAGATAGAGTTAGACTGGTAGAGTTAGACTGATAGACTGATAGAGTTAGACTGATAGACTGATAGAGTTAGACTGGTAGAGTTATACTGGTAGAGTTAGACTGATAGAGATAGACGAGTAGAGTTAGACTGATAGAGTTAGACTGATAGAGTTAGACTGATAGAGTTAGACTGATAGAGTTAGACTGATAGAGTTAGACTGATAGACTGGTAGAGTTAGACTGATAGAGATAGACTGATAGACTGGTAGAGTTAGACTGATAGAGATAGACTGATAGACTGGTAGAGTTAGACTGATAGAGATAGACTGATAGACTGGTAGAGATAGAGTTAGACTGATAGAGTTAGACTGGTAGAGTTAGACTGGTAGAGTTAGACTGATAGAGATAGACTGATAGACTGGTAGAGTTAGACTGATAGAGATAGACTGATAGAGTTAGACTGATAGAGATAGACTGATAGACTGATAGAGTTAGACTGATATAGTTAGACTGATAGAGTTAGACTGGTAGAGTTAGACTGGTAGAGTTAGACTGGTAGAGTTAGACTGATAGACTGATAGAGTTAGACTGATAGAGTTAGACTGATAGACTGATAGAGTTAGACTGATAGAGTTAGACTGATAGAGTTAGACTGGTAGAGTTAGACTGGTAGAGTTAGACTGGTAGAGTTAGACTGATAGAGTTAGACTGATAGACTGGTAGAGTTAGACTGGTAGAGTTAGACTGATAGAGTTAGACTGGTAGAGTTAGACTGGTAGAGTTAGACTGATAGAGTTAGACTGATAGAGTTAGACTGGTAGAGTTAGACTGGTAGAGTTAGACTGGTAGAGTTAGACTGATAGAGATAGACTGGTAGAGTTAGACTGATAGAGTTAGACTGGTAGAGTTAGACTGATAGAGTTAGACTGGTAGAGTTAGACTGGTAGAGTTAGACTGATAGAGTTAGACTGGTAGACTGATAGACTAGTAGAGTTAGACTGATAGAGTTAGACTGATAGACTGATAGAGTTAGACTGGTAGAGTTAGACTGATAGAGATAGACTGGTAGAGTTAGACTGGTAGAGTTAGACTGATAGAGTTAGACTGATAGAGATAGACTGGTAGAGTTATACTGGTAGAGATAGACTGGTAGAGTTAGACTGATAGAGTTAGACTGATAGAGATAGACTGGTAGAGTTAGACTGATAGACTGGTAGAGTTAGACTGGTAGAGTTAGACTGATAGAGTTAGACTAGTAGAGTTAGACTGATAGACTGGTAGAGATAGACTGATAGAGATAGACTGATAGAGTTAGACTAGTAGAGTTAGACTGGTAGAGTTATACTGGTAGAGTTAGACTGATAGAGATAGACTGGTAGAGTTAGACTGATAGACTGATAGAGTTAGACTGATAGAGTTAGACGAGTAGAGTTAGACTGATAGAGTTAGACTGGTAGAGTTAGACTGATAGACTGATAGAGTTAGACTGATAGAGTTAGACTGATAGACTGATAGAGTTAGACTGATAGAGTTAGACGAGTAGAGTTAGACTGATAGAGTTAGACTGGTAGAGTTAGACTGATAGACTGATAGAGTTAGACTGATAGAGTTAGACTGATAGAGTTAGACTGATAGAGATAGACTGATAGAGTTAGACTGATAGAGTTAGACTGATAGAGTTAGACTGATAGAGTTAGACTGATAGAGATAGACTGGTAGAGTTAGACTGATAGACTGATAGAGTTAGACTGATAGAGTTAGACGAGTAGAGTTAGACTGATAGAGTTAGACTGATAGAGTTAGACTGATAGAGTTAGACTGATAGAGTAGCTAGTAGTAGTCATTCTGTAGCTCAGTTGGTAGAGCATGGCGCTTGTAACGCCAGGGTAGTGGGTTCGATCCCCGGGACCACCCATACGTAGAATGTATGCACACATGACTGTAAGTCGCTTTGGATAAAAGCGTCTGCTAAATGGCATATATTAATAATAATAATAACATATATAATAGTTAGACTGATAGAGTTAGACTGTTAGACTGATAGAGTTAGACTGATAGAGTTAGACTGATAGAGTTAGACTGATAGAGTTAGACTGATAGAGTTAGACTGATAGACTGATAGAGTTAGACTGATAGAGTTAGACTGATAGAGTTAGACTGATAGAGTTAGACTGATAGACTGATAGAGTTAGACTGGTAGAGTTAGACTGGTAGAGTTAGACTGATAGACTGGTAGAGTTAGACTGGTAGAGTTAGACTGGTAGAGTTAGACTGATAGAGTTAGACTGATAGAGATAGACTGGTAGACTGATAGAGTTAGACTGGTAGAGTTAGACTGGTAGAGTTAGACTGATAGAGATAGACTGATAGAGATAGACTGATAGAGTTAGACTGGTAGAGTTAGACTGGTAGAGTTAGACTGGTAGAGATAGACTGATAGAGTTAGACTGATAGACTGATAGACTGATAGAGTTAGACTGATAGACTGATAGAGTTAGACTGATAGACTGGTAGAGTTAGACTGGTAGAGATAGACTGATAGAGTTAGACTGATAGAGTTAGACTGATAGACTGGTAGAGTTAGACTGATAGAGTTAGACTGGTAGAGTTAGACTGGTAGAGTTAGACTGGTAGAGTTAGACTGATAGAGATAGACTGGTAGAGTTAGACTGGTAGAGTTAGACTGATAGAGTTAGACTGGTAGAGTTAGACTGGTAGAGGTAGACTGATAGAGTTAGACTGATAGACTGGTAGAGTTAGACTGATAGAGTTAGACTGATAGACTGGTAGAGTTAGACTGATAGAGTTAGACTGATAGAGTTAGACTGGTAGAGTTAGACTGGTAGAGTTAGACTGATAGAGTTAGACTGGTAGAGTTAGACTGGTAGAGTTAGACTGGTAGAGTTAGACTGATAGAGATAGACTGGTAGAGTTAGACTGATAGAGTTAGACTGGTAGAGTTAGACTGATAGAGTTAGACTGGTAGAGTTAGACTGGTAGAGTTAGACTGATAGAGTTAGACTGGTAGACTGATAGACTAGTAGAGTTAGACTGATAGAGTTAGACTGATAGACTGATAGAGTTAGACTGGTAGAGTTATACTGGTAGAGTTAGACTGATAGAGTTAGACTGATAGAGTTAGACTGATAGACTGATAGAGTTAGACTGGTAGAGGTAGACTGATAGAGTTAGACTGATAGACTGATAGAGTTAGACTGGTAGAGTTAGACTGATAGAGTTGGACTGGTAGAGTTAGACTGGTAGAGTTGGACTGGTAGAGTTAGACTGATAGACTGATAGAGTTAGACTGATAGAGTTAGACTGATAGAGTTAGACTGATAGAGATAGACTGGTAGACTGATAGAGTTAGACTGATAGAGTTAGACTGATAGAGTTAGACTGATAGAGTTAGACTGATAGAGTTAGACTGATAGACTGATAGAGTTAGACTGGTAGAGTTAGACTGATAGAGTTAGACTGATAGACTGATAGAGATAGACTGATAGAGTTAGACTGATAGACTGATAGAGTTAGACTGGTAGAGGTAGACTGATAGAGTTAGACTGATAGACTGATAGAGTTAGACTGGTAGAGTTAGACTGATAGAGTTGGACTGGTAGAGTTAGACTGATAGAGTTAGACTGGTAGAGTTAGACTGATAGAGATAGACGAGTAGAGTTAGACTGATAGAGTTAGACTGATAGAGTTAGACTGATAGAGTTAGACTGATAGACTGGTAGAGTTAGACTGATAGAGATAGACTGATAGACTGGTAGAGTTAGACTGATAGAGATAGACTGATAGACTGGTAGAGTTAGACTGATAGAGATAGACTGATAGACTGGTAGAGATAGAGTTAGACTGGTAGAGTTAGACTGATAGACTGATAGAGTTAGACTGATAGACTGATAGAGTTAGACTGGTAGAGTTATACTGGTAGAGTTAGACTGATAGAGATAGACGAGTAGAGTTAGACTGATAGAGTTAGACTGATAGAGTTAGACTGATAGAGTTAGACTGATAGAGTTAGACTGATAGAGTTAGACTGATAGACTGGTAGAGTTAGACTGATAGAGATAGACTGATAGACTGGTAGAGTTAGACTGATAGAGATAGACTGATAGACTGGTAGAGTTAGACTGATAGAGATAGACTGGTAGAGATAGAGTTAGACTGATAGAGTTAGACTGGTAGAGTTAGACTGGTAGAGTTAGACTGATAGAGATAGACTGATAGACTGGTAGAGTTAGACTGATAGAGTTAGACTGATAGAGTTAGACTGATAGAGTTAGACTGATAGAGTTAGACTGATAGAGTTAGACTGATAGACTGATAGAGTTAGACTGATAGAGTTAGACTGATAGAGTTAGACTGATAGAGTTAGACTGATAGACTGATAGAGTTAGACTGGTAGAGTTAGACTGGTAGAGTTAGACTGATAGACTGGTAGAGTTAGACTGGTAGAGTTAGACTGGTAGAGTTAGACTGATAGAGTTAGACTGATAGAGATAGACTGGTAGACTGATAGAGTTAGACTGGTAGAGTTAGACTGGTAGAGTTAGACTGATAGAGATAGACTGATAGAGATAGACTGATAGAGTTAGACTGGTAGAGTTAGACTGGTAGAGTTAGACTGGTAGAGATAGACTGATAGAGTTAGAGTTAGACTGATAGACTGATAGAGTTAGACTGATAGACTGGTAGAGTTAGACTGGTAGAGATAGACTGATAGAGTTAGACTGATAGAGTTAGACTGATAGACTGGTAGAGTTAGACTGATAGAGTTAGACTGGTAGAGTTAGACTGGTAGAGTTAGACTGGTAGAGTTAGACTGATAGAGATAGACTGGTAGAGTTAGACTGGTAGAGTTAGACTGATAGAGTTAGACTGGTAGAGTTAGACTGTAGAGTAGAGTTAGACTGATAGAGTTAGACTGATAGTAGACTGATAGAGTTAGACTGATAGACTGGTAGAGTTAGACTGATAGAGTTAGACTGATAGACTGGTAGAGTTAGACTGATAGAGTTAGACTGATAGAGTTAGTTAGACTGAGTTAGACTGGTAGTTAGACTGGTAGAGTTAGACTGATAGAGTTAGACTGGTAGAGTTAGACTGATAGAGTTAGACTGACTGGTAGAGTTAGACTGATAGAGTTAGACTGGTAGAGTTAGACTGATAGACTGATAGAGTTAGACTGATAGAGTTAGACTGGTAGAGTTAGACTGGTAGAGTTAGACTGATAGAGTTAGACTGATGGTTAGAGTTAGACTGATAGAGTTAGACTGGTAGAGTTAGACTGATAGAGTTAGACTGATAGACTGATAGAGTTAGACTGGTAGAGTTAGACTGATAGAGTTAGACTGGTAGAGTTAGACTGGTAGAGTTGGATAGAGTTAGACTGATAGACTGATAGAGTTAGACTGATAGAGTTAGACTGATAGAGTTAGACTGATAGAGATAGAGTAGACTGATAGAGTTAGACTGATAGAGTTAGACTGATAGAGTTAGACTGATAGACTGATAGAGTTAGACTGATAGAGTTAGACTGGTAGATAGACTGATAGAGTTAGACTAGAGTTAGACTGATAGACTGTTAGACTGATAGACTGATAGAGTTAGACTGATAGACTGATAGAGTTAGACTGGTAGAGTTGACTGATAGAGTTAGACTGGTAGAGTTAGACTGATAGAGTTAGACTGGTAGAGTTAGACTGATAGAGTTAGACTGGTAGAGTTAGACTGATAGAGTTAGACTGATAGAGTTAGACTGATAGAGTTAGACTGATAGAGACTGATAGACTGGTAGAGTTAGACTGATAGAGATAGACTGATAGACTGGTAGAGTTAGACTGATAGAGATAGACTGATAGACTGGTAGAGTTAGACTGATAGAGATAGACTGATAGACTGGTAGAGATAGAGTTAGACTGGTAGAGTTAGACTGATAGACTGATAGAGTTAGACTGATAGACTGATAGAGTTAGACTGGTAGAGTTATACTGGTAGAGTTAGACTGATAGAGATAGACGAGTAGAGTTAGACTGATAGAGTTAGACTGATAGAGTTAGACTGATAGAGTTAGACTGATAGAGTTAGACTGATAGAGTTAGACTGATAGACTGGTAGTAGACTGATAGAGATAGACTGATAGACTGGTAGAGTTAGACTGATAGAGATAGACTGATAGACTGGTAGAGTTAGACTGATAGAGATAGACTGATAGACTGGTAGAGATAGAGTTAGACTGATAGAGTTAGACTGGTAGAGTTAGACTGGTAGAGTTAGACTGATAGAGATAGACTGATAGACTGGTAGAGTTAGACTGATAGAGATAGACTGATAGAGTTAGACTGATAGAGATAGACTGATAGACTGATAGAGTTAGACTGATAGAGTTAGACTGATAGAGTTAGACTGGTAGAGTTAGACTGGTAGAGTTAGACTGGTAGAGTTAGACTGATAGACTGATAGAGTTAGACTGATAGAGTTAGACTGATAGACTGATAGAGTTAGACTGATAGAGTTAGACTGATAGAGTTAGACTGGTAGAGTTAGACTGGTAGAGTTAGACTGGTAGAGTTAGACTGATAGAGTTAGACTGATAGACTGGTAGAGTTAGACTGGTAGAGTTAGACTGATAGAGTTAGACTGGTAGAGTTAGACTGGTAGAGTTAGACTGATAGAGTTAGACTGATAGAGTTAGACTGGTAGAGTTAGACTGGTAGAGTTAGACTGGTAGAGTTAGACTGATAGAGATAGACTGGTAGAGTTAGACTGATAGAGTTAGACTGGTAGAGTTAGACTGATAGAGTTAGACTGGTAGAGTTAGACTGGTAGAGTTAGACTGATAGAGTTAGACTGGTAGACTGATAGACTAGTAGAGTTAGACTGATAGAGTTAGACTGATAGACTGATAGAGTTAGACTGGTAGAGTTAGACTGATAGAGATAGACTGGTAGAGTTAGACTGGTAGAGTTAGACTGATAGAGTTAGACTGATAGAGATAGACTGGTAGAGTTATACTGGTAGAGATAGACTGGTAGAGTTAGACTGATAGAGTTAGACTGATAGAGATAGACTGGTAGAGTTAGACTGATAGACTGGTAGAGTTAGACTGGTAGAGTTAGACTGATAGAGTTAGACTAGTAGAGTTAGACTGATAGACTGGTAGAGATAGACTGATAGAGATAGACTGATAGAGTTAGACTAGTAGAGTTAGACTGGTAGAGTTATACTGGTAGAGTTAGACTGATAGAGATAGACTGGTAGAGTTAGACTGATAGACTGATAGAGTTAGACTGATAGAGTTAGACGAGTAGAGTTAGACTGATAGAGTTAGACTGGTAGAGTTAGACTGATAGACTGATAGAGTTAGACTGATAGAGTTAGACTGATAGACTGATAGAGTTAGACTGATAGAGTTAGACGAGTAGAGTTAGACTGATAGAGTTAGACTGGTAGAGTTAGACTGATAGACTGATAGAGTTAGACTGATAGAGTTAGACTGATAGAGTTAGACTGATAGAGATAGACTGATAGAGTTAGACTGATAGAGTTAGACTGATAGAGTTAGACTGATAGAGTTAGACTGATAGAGATAGACTGGTAGAGTTAGACTGATAGACTGATAGAGTTAGACTGATAGAGTTAGACGAGTAGAGTTAGACTGATAGAGTTAGACTGATAGAGTTAGACTGATAGAGTTAGACTGATAGAGTAGCTAGTAGTAGTCATTCTGTAGCTCAGTTGGTAGAGCATGGCGCTTGTAACGCCAGGGTAGTGGGTTCGATCCCCGGGACCACCCATACGTAGAATGTATGCACACATGACTGTAAGTCGCTTTGGATAAAAGCGTCTGCTAAATGGCATATATTAATAATAATAATAACATATATAATAGTTAGACTGATAGAGTTAGACTGTTAGACTGATAGAGTTAGACTGATAGAGTTAGACTGATAGAGTTAGACTGATAGAGTTAGACTGATAGACTGATAGAGTTAGACTGATAGAGTTAGACTGATAGAGTTAGACTGATAGAGTTAGACTGATAGAGTTAGACTGATAGACTGATAGAGTTAGACTGGTAGAGTTAGACTGGTAGAGTTAGACTGATAGACTGGTAGAGTTAGACTGGTAGAGTTAGACTGGTAGAGTTAGACTGATAGAGTTAGACTGATAGAGATAGACTGGTAGACTGATAGAGTTAGACTGGTAGAGTTAGACTGGTAGAGTTAGACTGATAGAGATAGACTGATAGAGTTAGACTGGTAGAGTTAGACTGGTAGAGTTAGACTGGTAGAGATAGACTGATAGAGTTAGACTGGTAGAGTTAGACTGGTAGACTGATAGAGTTAGACTGATAGAGTTAGACTGGTAGAGTTAAACTGATAGACTGATAGAGTTAGACTGATAGAGTTAGACTGGTAGAGTTAAACTGATAGACTGGTAGAGTTAGACTGGTAGAGTTAGACTGGTAGAGTTAGACTGATAGAGTTAGACTGGTAGAGTTAGACTGATAGACTGGTAGAGTTAGACTGGTAGAGTTAGACTGGTAGAGTTAGACTGATAGAGTTAGACTGATAGAGATAGACTGGTAGAGTTAGACTGGTAGACTGATAGAGTTAGACTGATAGAGTTAGACTGGTAGAGTTAAACTGATAGACTGATAGAGTTAGACTGGTAGAGTTAGACTGATAGACTGGTAGAGTTAGACTGGTAGAGTTAGACTGGTAGAGTTAGACTGATAGAGATAGACTGGTAGAGTTAGACTGGTAGAGTTAGACTGATAGAGATAGACTGATAGACTGGTAGAGTTAGACTGATAGAGTTAGACTGGTAGACTGATAGAGTTAGACTGATAGAGTTAGACTGATAGAGTTAGACTGGTAGAGTTAGACTGATAGACTGGTAGAGTTAGACTGGTAGAGTTAGACTGGTAGAGTTAGACTGGTAGACTGATAGAGTTAGACTGGTAGAGTTAGACTGATAGACTGATAGAGTTAGACTGGTAGAGTTAGACTGATAGACTGATAGAGTTAGACTGATAGAGATAGACTGATAGAGTTAGACTGATAGACTGGTAGAGTTAGACTGATAGAGATAGACTGGTAGAGTTAGACTAGTAGAGTTAGACTGATAGACTGATAGAGTTAGACTGATAGAGTTAGACGAGTAGAGTTAGACTGATAGAGTTAGACTGATAGAGTTAGACTGGTAGAGTTAGACTGATAGAGTTAGACTGATAGACGTGGTCCTTCTGTAGCTCAGTTGGTAGAGCATGGCGCTTGTAACGCCAGGGTAGTGGGTTCGATCCCCGGGACCACCCATACGTAGAATGTATGCACACATGACTGTAAGTCGCTTTGGATAAAAGCGTCTGCTAAATGGCATATATTATTATATTATGATAGAGTTAGACTGATAGACTGATAGAGTTAGACTGGTAGAGTTAGACTGATAGAGTTAGACTGATAGAGTTAGACTGATACAGTTAGACTGATAGAGTTATACTGATAGAGTTAGACTGATAGAGTTATACTGGTAGAGTTAGACTGATAGAGTTAGACTGGTAGAGTTAGACTGATAGAGTTAGACTAGTAGACTGATAGAGTTAGACTGGTAGAGTTAGACTAGTAGACTGATAGAGTTAGACTAGTAGACTGATAGAGTTAGACTGATAGAGTTAGACTGATAGACTGGTAGAGTTAGACTGATAGAGTTATACTGGTAGAGTTAGACTGATAGAGTTAGACTAGTAGACTGATAGAGTTAGACTGGTAGAGTTAGACTGATAGAGATAGACTGATAGAGTTAGACTGATAGACTGATAGAGTTAGACTGGTAGAGTTAGACTGATAGAGATAGACTGATAGAGTTAGACTGATAGAGTTAGACTGATAGACTGATAGAGTTAGACTGGTAGAGTTAGACTGATAGAGATAGACTGATAGAGTTAGACTGATAGAGTTAGACTGATAGACTGATAGAGTTAGACTGGTAGAGTTAGACTGATAGAGATAGACTGATAGAGTTAGACTGATAGACTGATAGAGTTAGACTGGTAGAGTTAGACTGATAGAGATAGACTGATAGAGATAGACTGATAGAGTTATACTGATAGAGTTAGACTGATAGAGTTAGACTGATAGAGTTAGACTGATAGACTGATAGAGTTAGACTGGTAGAGTTAGACTGATAGAGATAGACTGATAGAGTTAGACTGATAGACTGATAGAGTTAGACTGGTAGAGTTAGACTGATAGAGATAGACTGATAGAGTTATACTGATAGAGTTAGACTGATAGAGTTAGACTGATAGAGTTAGACTGATAGACTGATAGAGTTAGACTGGTAGAGTTAGACTGATAGAGATAGACTGATAGAGTTATACTGATAGAGTTAGACTGGTAGAGTTAGACTGGTAGAGTTAGACTGGTAGAGTTAGACTGATAGTGATAGACTGATAGAGTTAGACTGGTAGAGTTAGACTGATAGACTGATAGAGTTAGACTGATAGAGTTAGACTGATAGAGTTATACTGATAGAGTTAGACTGGTAGAGTTAGACTGATAGACTGATAGAGTTAGACTGGTAGAGTTAGACTGATAGAGTTATACTGATAGAGTTAGACTGGTAGAGTTAGACTGATAGACTGATAGAGTTAGACTGATAGACTGATAGAGTTAGACTGATAGAGTTAGACTGATAGAGTTAGACTGGTAGACTGGTAGAGTTAGACTGATAGAGTTATACTGATAGAGTTAGACTGGTAGAGTTAGACTGGTAGAGTTAGACTGGTAGAGTTAGACTGATAGTGATAGACTGATAGAGTTAGACTGGTAGAGTTAGACTGATAGACTGATAGAGTTAGACTGATAGAGTTAGACTGATAGAGTTATACTGATAGAGTTAGACTGGTAGAGTTAGACTGATAGACTGATAGAGTTAGACTGGTAGAGTTAGACTGATAGACTGATAGAGTTAGACTGATAGACTGATAGAGTTAGACTGATAGAGTTAGACTGATAGAGTTAGACTGGTAGACTGATAGAGTTAGACTGATAGATGTAGACTGGTAGAGTTAGACTGGTAGAGTTAGACTGATAGAGTTAGACTGATAGAGTTAGACTGATAGACTGATAGAGTTAGACTGATAGAGATAGACTGATAGAGTTAGACTGGTAGAGTTAGACTGGTAGAGTTAGACTGATAGAGTTAGACTGATAGAGTTAGACTGATAGACTGATAGAGTTAGACTGATAGACTGGTAGAGTTAGACTGATAGAGTTAGACTGGTAGACTGATAGAGGTAGACTGATAGATGTAGACTGATAGACTGGTAGAGTTAGACTGATAGACTGGTAGAGTTAGACTGGTAGAGTTAGACTGATAGAGTTATACTGATAGAGTTAGACTGGTAGAGTTAGACTGATAGACTGATAGAGTTAGACTGATAGACTGATAGAGTTAGACTGATAGAGTTAGACTGATAGAGTTAGACTGGTAGACTGATAGAGTTAGACTGATAGAGTTAGACTGGTAGAGTTAGACTGGTAGAGTTAGACTGATAGAGTTAGACTGATAGAGTTAGACTGATAGACTGATAGAGTTAGACTGATAGAGATAGACTGATAGAGTTAGACTGGTAGAGTTAGACTGGTAGAGTTAGACTGATAGAGTTAGACTGATAGAGTTAGACTGATAGACTGATAGAGTTAGACTGATAGACTGGTAGAGTTAGACTGATAGAGTTAGACTGATAGAGTTAGACTGGTAGAGTTAGACTGGTAGAGTTATACTGGTAGAGTTAGACTGATAGAGTTAGACTGATAGAGTTAGACTGATAGAGTTAGACTGATAGAGTTAGACTGATAGACTGGTAGAGTTAGACTGATAGAGTTAGACTGGTAGAGTTAGACTGGTAGAGTTAGACTGATAGAGTTAGACTGGTAGAGTTAGACTGGTAGAGTTAGACTGATAGAGTTAGACTGATAGACTGGTAGAGTTAGACTGATAGAGTTAGACTGGTAGAGTTAGACTGGTAGAGTTAGACTGATAGAGTTAGACTGATAGACTGATAGAGTTAGACTGATAGAGTTAGACTGGTAGAGTTAGACTGGTAGAGTTAGACTGATAGAGATAGACTGATAGAGTTAGACTGATAGAGTTAGACTGATAGAGTTAGACTGGTAGAGTTAGACTGATAGAGTTAGACTGGTAGAGTTAGTTAGACTGATAGAGTTAGACTGATAGAGTTAGACTGATAGACTGGTAGAGTTGGACTGGTAGAGTTAGACTGGTAGAGTTAGACTGATAGAGTTAGACTGGTAGAGTTAGACTGATAGAGTTAGACTGATAGAGTTAGACTGGTAGAGTTAGACTGGTAGAGTTAGACTGATAGACTGATAGAGTTAGACTGAAAGAGTTAGACTGGTAGAGTTAGACTGGTAGAGTTAGACTGGTAGAGTTAGACTGGTAGAGTTAGAATGGTAGAGTTAGACTGGTAGAGTTAGACTGGTAGAGATAGACTGATAGAGTTAGACTGGTAGAGTTAGACTGATAGAGTTAGACTGAAAGAGTTAGACTGATAGAGTTAGACTGGTAGAGTTAGACTGATAGAGTTAAACTGGTAGAGTTAGACTGATAGAGTTAGACTGATAGAGTTAGACTGGTAGAGTTAGACTGGTAGAGTTAGACTAGTAGAGTTAGAATGGTAGAGTTAGACTGGTAGAGTTAGACTGGTAGAGATAGACTGATAGAGTTAGACTGGTAGAGTTAGACTGATAGAGTTAGACTGATAGAGTTAGACTGGTAGAGTTAGACTGATAGAGTTAGACTGGTAGAGTTAGACTGGTAGAGTTATACTGGTAGAGTTAGACTGATAGAGTTAGACTGATAGAGTTAGACTGATAGACTGATAGAGTTAGACTGATAGAGTTAGACTGATAGAGTTAGACTGATAGACTGGTAGAGTTAGACTGATAGAGTTAGACTGGTAGAGTTAGACTGGTAGAGTTAGACTGATAGAGTTAGACTGGTAGAGTTAGACTGGTAGAGTTAGACTGATAGAGTTAGACTGATAGACTGATAGAGTTAGACTGGTAGAGTTAGACTGGTAGAGTTAGACTGATAGAGTTAGACTGGTAGAGTTAGACTGATAGACTGATAGAGTTAGACTGATAGAGTTAGACTGATAGAGTTAGACTGATAGACTGGTAGAGTTGGACTGGTAGAGTTAGACTGGTAGAGTTAGACTGATAGAGTTAGACTGGTAGAGTTAGACTGATAGAGTTAAACTGGTAGAGTTAGACTGATAGAGTTAGACTGATAGAGTTAGACTGGTAGAGTTAGACTGGTAGACTGATAGAGTTAGACTGAAAGAGTTAGACTGATAGAGTTAGACTGGTAGAGTTAGACTGATAGAGTTAAACTGGTAGAGTTAGACTGATAGAGTTAGACTGATAGAGTTAGACTAGTAGAGTTAGACTGGTAGAGTTAGACTGGTAGAGTTAGACTGGTAGAGTTAGACTAGTAGAGTTAGAATGGTAGAGTTAGACTGGTAGAGTTAGACTGATAGAGTTAGACTGATAGAGTTAGACTGATAGAGTTAGACTGATAGAGTTAGACTGATAGAGTTAGACTGGTAGAGTTAGACTGATAGAGTTAGACTGGTAGAGTTAAACTGGTAGAGTTAGACTGATAGAGTTAGACTGATAGAGTTAGACTGGTAGAGTTAGACTGGTAGAGTTAGACTGGTAGAGTTAGACTAGTAGAGTTAGACTGGTAGAGTTAGACTGGTAGAGTTAGACTGGTAGAGTTAGACTAGTAGAGTTAGACTGGTAGAGTTAGACTAGTAGAGTTAGACTGGTAGAGATAGACTGATAGAGTTAGACTGGTAGAGTTAGACTGATAGACTGGTAGAGTTAGACTGGTAGAGTTAGACTGATAGAGTTAGACTGGTAGAGTTAGACTGGTAGAGTTAGACTGGTAGAGTTAGACTAGGTAGAGTTAGACTGGTAGAGTTAGACTGGTAGAGTTAGACTAGTAGAGTTAGACTGGTAGAGTTAGACTAGTAGAGTTAGACTGGTAGAGATAGACTGATAGAGTTAGACTGGTAGAGTTAGACTGATAGACTGGAGTTAGACTGATAGAGTTAGACTGGTAGAGTTAGACTGGTAGAGTTAGACTGGTAGACTGATAGAGTTAGACTGTAGAGTTTGATAGACTGGTAGAGTTAGACTGATAGAGTTAGACTGATAGAGTTAGACTGATAGAGTTAGACTGATAGACTGGTAGAGTTAGACTGATAGAGTTAGACTGATAGACTGGTAGAGTTAGACTGATAGACTGATAGAGTTAGACTGGTAGAGTTAGTGAGTTAGACTGGTAGAGTTAGACTGATAGACTGGTAGAGTTAGACTGATAGACTGATAGAGTTAGACTGATAGAGTTAGACTGGTAGGTAGAGTTAGACTGATAGAGTTAGACTGATAGACTGGTAGAGTTAGACTGATAGACTGATAGAGTTAGACTGATAGAGTTAGACTGGTAGAGTTAGACTGATAGGGTTAGACTGATAGACTGGTAGAGTTAGACTGATAGAGTTAGACTGATAGACTGGTAGAGTTAGACTGATAGACTGATAGAGTTAGACTGATAGAGTTAGACTGGTAGAGTTAGACTGGTAGAGTTAGACTGGTAGAGTTAGACTGAGTTAGACTGATAGACTGGTAGAGTTAGACTGATAGTGATAGACTGATAGAGTTAGACTGATAGAGTTAGACTGGTAGAGTTAGACGAGTAGAGTTAGACTGATAGAGTTAGACTGGTAGAGTTAGACTGATAGAGTTAGACTGATAGACTGATAGAGTTAGACTGGTAGAGTTAGACTGATAGACTGATAGAGTTAGACTGATAGACTGATAGAGTTAGACTGATAGACTGATAGAGTTAGACTGGTAGAGTTAGACTGGTAGACTGATAGAGTTAGACTGATAGAGTTAGACTGGTAGAGTTAGACTGATAGAGTTAGACTGATAGAGTTAGACTGGTAGAGTTAGACTGATAGAGTTAGACTAGTAGAGTTAGACTGATAGAGTTAGACTGGTAGAGTTAGACTGGTAGAGTTAGACTGATGAACCTTCGGTTGATGGTCGCTGTTCCATCCGTAATAAGCCCTTCTCCTGTCGGCGTGACGACCGTGGAGCGTGGGCGGGGTTCTGGGCGTAGCTCAGTGTGTTGCCGCGGGGACTGGATCTGGGCGGAGTCTGTCTGGTCGGTGAGCGGACCGCTGATGGTCCGACGGCGATTCATGATATCATCATCAGACCCGAGACCACCTGACCCGGCCTGGCGACGCAACGCCGCCGGACTAACCTGCCGGATTATACACACATTACACATGAGACCCCAGACCACCTGACCCGGCCTGGCGACGCAACGCCGCCGGACTAACCTGCCGGATTATACACACATTACACATGAGACCCCAGACCACCTGACCCGGCCTGGCGACGCAACGCCGCCGGACTAACCTGCCGGATTATACACACATTACACATGAGACCCCAGACCACCTGACCCGGCCTGGCGACGATTACACATGAGACCCCAGACCACCTGACCCGGCCTGGCGATGATTACACATGAGACCCCAGACCACCTGACCCGGCCTGGCGACGATTACACATGAGACCCCAGACCACCTGACCCGGCCTGGCGACGCAACGCCGCCGGACTAAACTGGCGGATTATACACACATTACACATGAGACCCCAGACCACCTGACCCGGCCTGGCGACGATTACACATGAGACCCCAGACCACCTGACCCGGCCTGGCGACGATTACACATGAGACCCCAGACCACCTGACCCGGCCTGGCGACGATTACACATGAGACCCCAGACCACCTGACCCGGCCTGGCGATGATTACACATGAGACCCCAGAACACCTGACCCGGCCTGGCAACGCAACGCCGCCGGACTAACCTGGCAGATTATACACACATTACACATGAGACCCGAGACCACCTGACCTGGCCTGGCGATGATTACACATGAGACCCCAGACCACCTGACCCGGCCTGGCGACGATTACACATGAGCCGTTGGGGCGGGATTGGCCCCATAGGGTAGGGGTCTGTGGGTGGGATTGGCCCCTAGGATAGGGGTCTGTGGGTGGGATTGGCCCCTAGGGTAGGGTCTGTGGGTGGGATTGGCCCCTAGGGTAGGGGTCTGTGGGTGGGATTGGCCCCTAGGATAGGGTCTGTGGGTGGGATTGGCCCCTAGGGTAGGGGTCTGTGGGTGGGATTGGCCCCTAGGATAGGGGTCTGTGGGTGGGATTGGCCCCTAGGGTAGGGGTCTGTGGGTGGGATTGGTCCCTAGGGTAGGTTCTGTGGGTGGGATTGGCCCCTAGGGTAGGTTCTGTGGGTGGGATTGGCCCCTAGGGTAGGGTCTGTGGGCGGGATTGGCCCCTAGGGTAGGGGTCTGTGGGCGGGATTGGCCCCTAGGGTAGGGGTCTGTGGGCAGGATTGGCCCCTAGGGTAGGGGTCTGTGGGTGGGATTGGCCCCTAGGGTAGGGTTCTGTGGGTGGGATTGGCCTAGGGTAGGGGTCTGTGGGTGGGATTGGCCCCTAGGGTAGGGGTCTGTGGGTGGGATTGGCCCCTAGGGTAGGGGTCTGTGGGCGGGATTGGTCCCTAGGTTAGGGGTCTGTGGGCGGGATTGGCCCCTAGGGTAAGGGCCTGTGGGCGGGATTGGCCCCTAGGGTAGGGGTCTGTGGGTGGGATTGGCCCCTAGGGTAGGGGTCTGTGGGTGGGATTGGTCCCTAGGTTAGGGGTCTGTGGGCGGGATTGGTCCCTAGGTTAGGGGTCTGTGGGCGGGATTGGCCCCTAGGGTAGGGTCTGTGGGTGGGTTTGGCCCCTAGGGTAGGAGTCTGTGGGTGGGATTGGCCTAGGGTTAGGGGTCTGTGGGTGGGTTTGGCCCCTAGGGTAGGAGTCTGTGGGTGGGATTGGCCTAGGGGTAGGGGTCTGTGGGTGGCATTGGACTAGGGTAGGGGTCTGTGTGTGGGATTGACCCCTAGGGTAGGGGTCTGTGGGTGGGATTGACCCCTAGGGTTTGGGGCTTTGACCCCTAGGGTTGGGTGCTTTGACCCCTAGGGTAGGGGTCTGTGGGTGGGATTGACCCCTAGGGTAGAGGGCTTTGACCCCTAGGGTTGGGTCCTTTGACCTCTAGGGTAGGGAGCTTTGACCCCTAGGGTAGGGGTCTGTGGGTGGGATTGACCCCTAGGGTAGGGGACTTTGACCCCTAGGGTTGGGGGCTTTGACCTCTAGGGTAGGGGGCTTTGACCCCTAGGGTAGGTGGCTTTGACCCCTAGGGTAGGGATCTGTGGATGGGATTTACCCCTAGGTTAGAGGGCTTTGACCCCTAGGGTTGGGTCCTTTGAACCCTAGGGTAGGGGGCTTTGACCCCTAGGGTTGGGGGTTTTGACCCCTAGGGTAGGGGGCTTTGACCCCTAGGGTAGGGGGCTTTGACCCCTAGGGTTGGGTCCTTTGAACCCTAGGGTACGGGGCTTTGACCCCTAGGGTAGGGGGCTTTGAACCCTAGGGTAGGGGGCTTTGACCCCTAGGGTAGGGGGCTTTGACCTCTAAGGTAGGGAGGGGCTTTGACCCCTAGGGTAGGGGGCTTTGACCCCTAGGGTTGGGGGCTTTAACCGCTAGGGTAGGGTGCTTTGACCCCTAGGGTTGGGGGCTTTGACCCCTAGGGTAGGGGCTTTGACCTCTAGGGTTGGGGGCTTTGACCCCTAGGGTAGAGGGCTTTGACCCCTAGGGGAGGGGCTTTGACCCCTAGGGTAGAGGGCTTTGACCCCTAGGGTAGGGGGCTTTGACCTCTAAGGTAGGGAGGGGGCTTTGACCCCTAGGGTAGGGGGCTTTGACCCCTAGGGTTGGGGGCTTTAACCGCTAGGGTAGGGTGCTTTGACCCCTAGGGTTGGGGGCTTTGACCCCTAGGGTAGGGGGCTTTGACCTCTAGGGTTGGGGGCTTTGACCCCTAGGGTAGAGGGCTTTGACCCCTAGGGGAGGGGGCTTTGACCATGCCTGGTTAGCGGTAGGAACTCGTTTGGTCCAATCAGATGTTGGGTCCTATATTAATCCTATTCATTAAAATGGCCAATTTGGGTGCAATCAATTTGCTTCATTTGTCAGAGATGAAAATAATGTTTCAGGTTTATTGTATCTGAACATGAGATGGTGGGTGTTGAAGACAGACAGACAGACAGACAGACAGACAGACAGACAGACAGACAGACAGACAGACAGACAGACAGACAGACAGACAGACAGACAGACAGACAGACAGACAGACAGACAGACAGACAGACAGACAGACAGACAGACAGACAGACAGACAGACAGACCTGTGTAGGGTTGAGGTAGCTGCCTCTGCCTCCCATGGTTCTGGGCAGGGTCTTGGCCCCTCCCCTCCAGGACCAACTCCTCCCATCGATGTCTCCAACATGGCGGCGATGCTCCGGACGCTCCCCCGCCCCTCTCTGACCTCACCAGCCCCCTCCCCCTCCTCTCCGCCAGCCCTCCACAGTCGCTGGCTCTCCTCTCCCTGATCCCTACTACCCCCAGCCCCTCCCCCAGCCCGTCGCCCCCGGAGATGGAGGAACACGACCGTTTCGGCGGAGTCGGGGGCCGGCCTTTCCTCCTGGGCCGCAGCGTGACTGATGATTGGCTGCGGTTGACAGTTGCGTCATTGGGGTCGGAGCGTTGAGCCGAGCTGCTGCGGCAGACCGTGGCGTATCTCGGTGCGAAGTCTGTAACCGAGAGGGCATCGGCTTCGTACCCCGAGTAGCCAATCAGGCTGTGAGTTCGCCGATGCTCCTCCTCCATTGGCAGACAGAGTAAAGGAACAGACACACCCCCTTCTTGGACTGGCGAATCAGCTGGCGGGGGCTGGGTGGAGGGGTGGGCTCGAGCCTTGTGGGTCTTGGTGGGAGTGTGAGGTGGGGAGGGTGTGTGTGTTGGGGACTCAATCCCTGGCCGGGGTTTAGTGAGGGGGGGCCTCTGACCCCTCCCAGTGGAGGGGAGTGGGGTAGAGGGGGGAGGAGTGGAGGAGGATGGAGGGGTGGAGCCAGAAGGAGGGGTGGAGCCAGATGGAGGGGTAGAGCCAGAAGGAGGGGTAGAAGGCTGAGAGATACTCTCTCCTCTCTGGAACTTCCCCAGTCTCCTCACTGCTAACATCATCTTCTTTTGGTGGCCTGAGAGAGAGAAAGAAAGAGAGAGAGAGAGAGAGACAAACAGAGAGAGCGAGAGAGACACAGCGAGAGGTTGAGAGAGACAGAGACAGAGCGAGAGAGAGACACAGAGAGAGGCCGTTAGACTGGTGGTGTCTATCTCCTACCAGCTTGGTGATGTCTATCTCCTACCAGCTTGGTGATGTCTATCTCCTACCAGCTTGGTGATGTCTATCTCCTACCAGCTTGGTGATGTCTATCTCCTACCAGCTTGGTGATGTCTATCTCCTACCAGCTTGGTGATGTCTATCTCCTACCAGCTTGGTGATGTCTAAACCATCCCTCTAAAATTGAAGGTGTTCCTTGGGTGTTTGGAGTCTTGATATTGCTTTAATACATGGTACCCTTAGAACATCTCTGATAATCTGTCTCTCTGTGTCCTTTAATATATCTCTGATAATCTGTCTCTCTGTGTCCTTTAATATATCTCTGATAATCTGTCTCTCTATGTCCTTTAATATATCTCTGAGAATCTGTCTCTCTATGTCCTTTAATATATCTCTGATAATCTGTCTCCTTTAAAACATCTCTGATAATCTGTCTCTCTGTGTCCTTTAATATATCTCTGATAATCTGTCTCTCTATGTCCTTTAATATATCTCTGATAATCTGTCTCCTTTAAAACATCTCTGATAATCTGTCTCTCTGTGTCCTTTAATATATCTCTGATAATCTGTCTCTCTGTGTCCCTTAAAACATCTCTGATAATCTGTCTCTCTGTGTCCTTTAATATATCTCTGATAATCTGTCTCTCTATGTCCTTTAATATATCTCTGATAATCTGTCTCTCTGTGTCATTTAGAACATCTCTGATAATCTGTCTCTCTATGTCCTTTAATATATCTCTGATAATCTGTCTCTCTATGTCCTTTAATATATCTCTGATAATCTGTCTCCTTTAAAACATCTCTGATAATCTGTCTCTCTGTGTCCTTTAATATATCTCTGATAATCTGTCTCTCTGTGTCCTTTAATATATCTCTGATAATCTGTCTCCTTTAAAACACCTCTGATAATCTGTCTCTCTGTGTCCTTTAAAACATCTCAGATAATCTGTCTCTCTGTGTCCTTTAATATCTCTCTGATAATCTGTCTCTCTGTGTCCTTTAAAACATCTCTGATAATCTGTCTCTCTGTGTCCTTTAATATATCTCTGATTATCTGTCTCTCTGTGTCCTTTAGAACACCTCTGATAATCTGTCTCTCTGTGTCCTTTAATATATCTCTGATTATCTGTCTCTCTGTGTCCTTTAGAACATCTCTGATAATCTGTCTCTCTGTGTCCTTTAATATATCTCTGATAATCTGTCTCTCTGTGTCCTTTAATATATCTCTGATAATCTGTCTCTCTATGTCCTTTAATATATCTCTGAGAATCTGTCTCTCTATGTCCTTTAATATATCTCTGATAATCTGTCTCCTTTAAAACATCTCTGATAATCTGTCTCTCTGTGTCCTTTAATATATCTCTGATAATCTGTCTCTCTATGTCCTTTAATATATCTCTGATAATCTGTCTCCTTTAAAACATCTCTGATAATCTGTCTCTCTGTGTCCTTTAATATATCTCTGATAATCTGTCTCTCTGTGTCCTTTAAAACATCTCTGATAATCTGTCTCTCTGTGTCCTTTAATATATCTCTGATAATCTGTCTCTCTATGTCCTTTAATATATCTCTGATAATCTGTCTCTCTGTGTCATTTAGAACATCTCTGATAATCTGTCTCTCTATGTCCTTTAATATATCTCTGATAATCTGTCTCTCTATGTCCTTTAATATATCTCTGATAATCTGTCTCCTTTAAAACATCTCTGATAATCTGTCTCTCTGTGTCCTTTAATATATCTCTGATAATCTGTCTCTCTGTGTCCTTTAATATATCTCTGATAATCTGTCTCCTTTAAAACACCTCTGATAATCTGTCTCTCTGTGTCCTTTAAAACATCTCAGATAATCTGTCTCTCTGTGTCCTTTAATATCTCTCTGATAATCTGTCTCTCTGTGTCCTTTAAAACATCTCTGATAATCTGTCTCTCTGTGTCCTTTAATATATCTCTGATTATCTGTCTCTCTGTGTCCTTTAGAACACCTCTGATAATCTGTCTCTCTGTGTCCTTTAATATATCTCTGATTATCTGTCTCTCTGTGTCCTTTAGAACATCTCTGATAATCTGTCTCTCTGTGTCCTTTAATATATCTCTGATTATCTGTCTCTCTGTGTCCTTTAGAACATCTCTGATAATCTGTCTCTCTGTCTCCTTTAAAACATCTCTGATAATCTGTCTCTCTGTGTCCTTTAATATATCTCTGATAATCTGTCTCCTTTAAAACATCTCTGATAATCTGTCTCTCTGTGTCCTTTAAAACATCTCTGATAATCTGTCTCTCTGTGTCCTTTAATATATCTCTGATAATCTGTCTCTCTGTGTCCTTTAATATATCTCTGATAATCTGTCTCTCTGTGTCCTTTAATATCTCTCTGATAATCTGTCTCCTTTAAAACATCTCTGATAATCTGTCTCTCTGTGTCCTTTAATATATCTCTGATAATCTGTCTCTCTGTGTCCTTTAATATATCTCTGATAATCTGTCTCCTTTAAAACAACTCTGATAATCTGTCTCTCTGTGTCCTTTAATATATCTCTGATAATCTGTCTCTCTGTGTCCCTTAAAACATCTCTGATAATCTGTCTCCTTTAAAACATCTCTGATAATCTGTCTCTCTGTGTCCTTTAATATATCTCTGATTATCTGTCTCTCTGTGTCCTTTAATATATCTCTGATTATCTGTCTCTCTGTGTCCTTTAATATATCTCTGATTATCTGTCTCTCTGTGTCCTTTAATATATCTCTGATAATCTGTCTCTCTGTGTCCCTTAAAACATCTCTGATAATCTGTCTCCTTTAAAACATCTCTGATAATCTGTCTCTCTGTGTCCTTTAATATATCTCTGATTATCTGTCTCTCTGTGTCCTTTAATATATCTCTGATAATCTGTCTCTCTGTGTCCTTTAATATATCTCTGATAATCTGTCTCTCTGTGTCCTTTAATATATCTCTGATTATCTGTCTCTCTATGTCCTTTAATATATCTCTGATAATCTGTCTCTCTGTGTCCTTTAATATATCTCTGATAATCTGTCTCCTTTAAAACACCTCTGATAATCTGTCTCTCTGTGTCCTTTAATATATCTCTGATTATCTGTCTCTCTATGTCCTTTAATATATCTCTGATAATCTGTCTCTCTGTGTCCTTTAAAACATCTCTGATAATCTGTCTCCCTGTGTCCATGTATCTAGAACCTTTCAAGCTACCCAGCTTGGTGATGTCTATCTCCTACCAGTTTGGTGATGTCTATCTCCTACCAGCTTGGTGATGTCTATCTCCTACCAGCTTGGTGATGTCTATCTCCTACCAGCTTGGTGATGTCTATCTCCTACCAGCTTGGCGATGTCTATCTCCTACCAGCTTGGCGATGTCTATCTCCTACCAGCTTGGCGATGTCTATCTCCTACCAGCTTGGTGATGTCTATCTCCTACCAGCTTGGTGATGTCTATCTCCTACCAGCTTGGTGATGTCTATAAGGAATACCTAGGATAGGATAAAGTAATCCTTCTCACCCCCCTTAAAAGATTTAGATGCACTATTGTAAAGTGACTGTTCCACTGGATGTCTTAAGGTGAATGCACCAATTTGTAAGTCGCTCTGGATAAGAGCGTCTGCTAAATGACTTAAATGTAATGTAATGTCTATCTCCTACCAGCTTGGTGATGTCTATCTCCTACCAGCTTGGTGAAGTCTATCTCCTACCAGCTTGGTGATGTCTATCTCCTACCAGCTTGGTGAAGTCTATCTCCTACCAGCTTGGTGATGTCTATCTCCTACCAGCTTGGTGATGTCTATCTCCTACCAGCTTGGTGATGTCTATCTCCTACCAGCTTGGCGATGTCTATCTCCTACCAGCTTGGTGATGTCTATCTCCTACCAGCTTGGCGATGTCTATCTCCTACCAGCTTGGTGATGTCTATCTCCTACCAGCTTGGTGATGTCTATCTCCTACCAGCTTGGTGATGTCTATAAGGAATACCTAGGATAGGATAAAGTAATCCTTCTCACCCCCCTTAAAAGATTTAGATGCACTATTGTAAAGTGACTGTTCCACTGGATGTCTTAAGGTGAATGCACCAATTTGTAAGTCGCTCTGGATAAGAGCGTCTGCTAAATGACTTAAATGTAATGTAATGTCTATCTCCTACCAGCTTGGTGATGTCTATCTCCTACCAGCTTGGTGAAGTCTATCTCCTACCAGCTTGGTGATGTCTATCTCCTACCAGCTTGGTGATGTCTATCTCCTACCAGCTTGGTGATGTCTATCTCCTACCAGCTTGGCGAAGTCTATCTCCTACCAGCTTGGTGATGTCTATCTCCTACCAGCTTGGTGATGTCTATCTCCCGTGTGTCCTACCCAGCTTGGTGATGTCTATCTCCTACCAGCTTGGTGATGTCTATCTCCTACCAGCTTGGTGATGTCTATCTCCCGTGTGTCCTACCCAGCTTGGTGATGTCTATCTCCTACCAGCTTGGTGATGTCTATCTCCTACCAGCTTGGTGATGTCTATCTCCTACCAGCTTGGTGATGTCTATCTCCCGTGTGTCCTACCCAGCTTGGTGATGCCAATCTCCTACCAGCTTGGTGATGTCTATCTCTTACCAGCTTGGTGATGTCTATCTCCTACCAGCTTGGTGATGTCTATCTCCCGTGTGTCCTACCCAGCTTGGTGATGTCTATCTCCTACCAGCTTGGTGATGTCAACAACGCACCCACTGCCAGCTGGCCTACTTCAGCAGTACTGTATCATTTTAATCATTTTAGTCAATAAGATTCTTGCTACGTAGCTTAACTTTCTGAACATTCGAGACGTGTAGTCCACTTGTCATTCCAATCTCCTTTGCATTAGCGTAGCCTCTTCTGTAGCCTGTCAACTATGTGTCGGTTTATCCCTGTTCTCTCCTCTCTGCACAGACCATACAAACGCTCCTCACCGCGTGGCCGCGGCCACCCTACTCTGGTGGTCCCAGCGCGCACGACCCACGTGGAGTTCCAGGTCTCCGGTAGCCTCTGGAACTGCCAATCTGCGGTCAACAAGGCAGAGTTCATCTCAGCCCATGCCTCCCTCCAGTCCCTCGACTTCTTGGCCCTGACGGAAACATGGATCACCACAGACAACACTGCTACTCCTACTGCTCTCTCTTCGTCCGCCCACGTGTTCTCGCACACCCCGAGAGCGTCTGGTCAGCGGGGTGGTGGCACCGGGATCCTCATCTCTCCCAAGTGGTCATTCTCTCTTTCTCCCCTTACCCATCTGTCTATCGCCTCCTTTGAATTCCATGCTGTCACAGTCACTAGCCCTTT
>NW_025747051.1:0-72876 GCF_021184085.1 Oncorhynchus gorbuscha
CAAGTTGAAACATGTTTTTATTGGCCTACAAAACACTACAGACACTATTCTTTTGAGGGATCTAGTCTGGATTAAACCTCATAGGGAAGACCATTTTATCATTTGGAGATTTCATTCAGGTCTCTGTTTTAACTAAAATAATCTGTTTGTCTTTGGCAGGAGAGAGACCAGACTCTCACTCTGACAGCGGGAAGAGTCCTTCAGGGGAACCAGACCCAGAGACGCCCAAACCAGGGAGACAACACCACTGCTCCCACTGTGGAAAGAGTTTTAGTTGGTTAGGGTACCTAAAACAGCACGAGAGAAAACACACAGGAGAAAAGCCTTTCCAATGTTCCCAGTGTGGAAAGAGATTTACCTGGTTAGGAAGCCTAAGGGAGCATAAGAGAATACACTCTGGAGAGAAACCGTTCCACTGTTCCCAGTGTGGAATGACTTTCGCCTGGTTAGGGAGCCTGAAAACCCATGAGAGTTCACACAGGGGAAAACCTTCCAATGTTCCCAGTGTGGAAAGCGTTTTACCCAGTTAGGGAGGCTGAAGGAGCATGAGAAGATACACACAGGGGAAAAGCCTTTCCAATGCTCCCTGTGTGGAAAGAGTTTTACCAAGTTAGGGGCCCTGAAGGAGCATGAGAAGATACACACAGGGGGAAAGCCTTTCCAATGCTCCCTTTGTGGAAAGAATTTTACCCGCTTAGGGAACCTAAAAGAGCATGAGACAAAACACACACAAGAAAAGCCCTACCACTGCTCCCTGTGTGGAAAGAGTTTTACCAAGTTAGGGGCCTTGAATAGACATGACAGGACACACACTGGAGGGGATAAGACGTACTACTGCTCCCTGTGTGGAAAGACATTTAACCGATTAAGACATCTGAATAAGCATGAAAGAATACATACACAGGAGGAGAAGACATACCACTGCTCTCAGTGTGGAAAGACATTTTCCCAGTTAGAGGATCTGAAATCACATGAGAGAATAGAGAGACTGTGTTCTGACTTAAGTTTTTGATTGAGAAGTCATATTGTTTATATGAACTTTAAAAACTTTTTTTTTTAATGTTTATCTGGAGACCTGATCTAAAATCAGATTAAACACAATTTGTATTTTGTTTTGATTATGAACTTTAATAATTTGGGGATATTATTATATAGATTAATGGAGTTTTGGATTTCTTGATTCTAACCTTAAACCTCTTGAATGTGATCTGGCTTTTCGCTAAATTAATTTGATTTGAATACACGATTTAGATATTGCACCATGTACATTATGGAATAGATTAATAGAATGAGCATTTCTTCATTTTGAACATTGAAACCTCTTGAATTTAGTCGTTCTGTTTCATCGAGTTCATTTGTTTACTTGTCGTCAAGATAAAGGACGATGAAAATGTGATGGCGTTTTTATAACAACATGGATAAGTTGTTGACATGAAAACATGAATGTTCCCATCCACTATGTAGAAGCAGTATAGAGTTGTTTATTTTGATATTATCTGTTGACTGAATGAATCAGAATTGGCATAGAATACAGATGTGTACTAGATGTGAAGTCTATAATTCTCACTCGTCAAAAGTTCATTGATGAACCAAAGCTTCTCTTTGTAAGTCTCAATATAATATTAATCTTTTGAAAGAAACTTTGTCTGAAAATCAAATATTTTCCTCAACTGCGTTACCCACTCCAGACAACAGATGGCGATGTTTCTAGCGTGACGTATAATCTAGTGGACGGATGCTTCTTTGTAATAAAATAATACTTTTTTTGTCTTAATTTATTTAGTACCAATACTCCCTTTACCCTGTCTAACTAGTACCAATACTCCCTTTACCCTGTCTAACTAGTACCTTTACCCTGTCTAACTAGTACCAATACTCCCTTTACCCTGTCTAACTAGTACCAATACTCCCTTTTCATGATGTCCTCCCACAATCTGCCCTGTCTAACTAGTACCAATACTCCCTTTACCCTGTCTAACTAGTACCAATACTCCATTTACCCTGTCTAACTAGTACCAATACTCCCTTTACCCTGTCTAACTAGTACCAATACTCCCTTTCATGATGTCCTCCCACAATCTGCCCTGTCTAACTAGTACCAATACTCCCTTTACCCTTTGAAGTTAACTAGTTGATGATATTTCACTTAGCTATAGTATGTATAGTTGACTAGATAGCTAGCTAACAAGCAGCTCATTAGCCTACACAGTGGCCTACTGCAGATAGCTAGCTAACAAGCAGCTCATTAGTCTATACAGTGGCCTGCTGCAGATAGCTAGCTAACAAGCAGCTCATTAGCCCACACAGTGGCCTGCTGCAGATAGCTAGCTAACAAGCAGCTCATTAGCCTACACACTGTAGCCTGCTGCAGATAGCTAGCTAACAAGCAGCCCATTAGTCTACACTGTGGCCTGCTGCAGATAGCTAGCTAACAAGCAGCTCATTAGCCCACACTGTGGCCTACTGCAGATAACTAGCTAACAAGCAGCTCATTAGCCCACACTGTGGCCTGCTGCAGATAGCTAGCTAACAAGCAGCTCATTAGCCTACACACAGTGGCCTGCTGCAGATAGCTAGCTAACAAGCAGCTCATTAGCCCACACTGTAGCCTGCTGCAGATAGCTAGCTAACAAGCAGCTCATTAGCCTACACACTGTAGCCTGCTGCAGATAGCTAGCTAACAAGCAGCTCATTAGTCTACACACTGTGGCCTACTGCAGATAGCTAGCTAACAAGCAGCTCATTAGTCTATACACAGTGGCCTGCTGTAGATAGCTAGCTCACAATACAGCGTTTAACATTTCCCAAAGGTATTTACTTATGATGGCTGGCAGTTTGCACCTGGTATTGTCCTTAAGCTAAGATAAATTAGCATACACACACACACACACACACACACACACAGAGAGAGAGTCAATGTCAAAATTAATTTGATAAAATCCTTCTTATATCAGCATCTTGTATTTATTATGGAACCCTATTGGCTGTTACCAAGGCAACGGTTGCCGGGGTCCAGCAACGCGAGACCGTTCCATAACGTCACACCTGACGCAACACAGTCAGTGTTGTTCCCTCAGGCCACCACTCCACCGACACATATTTACAATGCCACATCCATGTGTATTTATTAAGGATCCCCATTAGTTCTGCCAAGGTAGACGCGACTCTTATCTTGGGGTCCAGCAAACATTTAAGGCAGTTATACCATTTTTTTTTTTTAAACAATACATTTTGTTATGTTCTGTAGGATAAAGTAATCCTTCTCACCCCCCTTAAAAGATTTAGATGAACTATTGTAAAGTGGCTGTTCCACTGGATGTCATAAGGTGAATGCACCAATTTGTAAGTCGCTCTGGATAAGAGCGTCTGCTAAATGACGTAAATGTAAATTACTGATGTCCCCTTTAAGGATGGAGCGCCCTTGGTCATGCGCAGTATTGTTCTATGTTATTCTGGTACTAACTAGTTTGAGTAAATGTGACGCTCCAGTTCAATTGCTTGTATTCAGAGTCTTTCTTACTACATAAATAAGTACTAAGTGTTAAGACACTACACATTCACTACAGATTTCACAACACACTAAGTGTGCGCCCTCTGGCTACTACACTACAACACACTAAGTGTGCGCCCTCTGGCTACTACACTACAACACACTAAGTGTGCGCCCTCTGGCTACTACACTACAAACACATAAGTGTGTGCCCTCTGGCTACTACGTAGAATGTATGCAACATGACTGTAAGTGTAAAAGCGTCTCTGGCATATATTATTATATTATTATACTACACTACAACACAAAATCCATGTGTTTGTGTATATAGTGCGTATGTTATCGTGTATGCATGTGTCTCTTTTCACAGTCCCCACTGTTCCATATAAGGTGTATTTTCATAAGTTTAAAAAAAAAATCTTATTTTACTGCTTACATGACTTACCTGATGTGAAATATACTGTAGTTCCATGTTAGTCATGGCTCTATGTAGTACTGTGCGCCTCCCATAGTCTGTTCGGGACTTGGGAACTGTGAAGACCTCTGGTGGCATGTCTTGTGGGGTATGGATGGGTGTCTGAGCTGTGTGCCAGTAGTTCAAACAGACAGCTCAGTGCATTCAACATGTCAATACCTCTCATAAATACAAGTAGTGATGAAGTCGATCTCTCCTCCACTTTGAGCCAGGAGAGATTGACATGCATATTATTAATGTTAGCTCTCCGTGTACATCCAAAGGCCAGCCGTGCCGCCCAGTTCTGAGCCAATTGCAATTTTCATAAGTCCTTTTTTTGTGGCACCGGACCACAAGACTGAACAGGAGTCAAGGTGAAACAAAACTAGGGCCTATAGGACCTGCCTTGTTGATAGTGTTGTTTAAAAAGGTAGAAACTAGGGCCTGTAGGACCTGCCTTGTTGATAGTGTTGTTATGAAGGTAGAAACTAGGGCCTGTAGGACCTGCCTTGTTGATAGTGTTGTTTAAAAAGGTAGAAACTAAGGCCTGTAGGACCTGCCTTGTTGATAGTGTTGTTAAGAAGGTAGAAACTAGGGCCTGTAGGACCTGTCTTGTTGATAGTGTTGAAGGTAGAAACTAGGGCCCGTAGGACCTGTCTTGTTGATAGCGTTGAAGGTAGAAACTAGGGCCTGTAGGACCTGCCTTGTTGATAGTGTTGTTAAGAAGGTAGAAACTAGGTCCTGTAGGACCTGCTTTGTTGATAGTGCTGTTAAGGTAGAAACTAGGGCCTGTAGGACCTGCCTTGTTGATAGTGTTGAAGGTAGAAACTAGGGCCTGTAGTACCTGCCTTGTTGATAGTGTTGAAGGTAGAAACTAGGGCCTGTAGGACCTGCCTTGTTGATAGTGTTGTTAAGAAGGTAGAAACTAGGTCCTGTAGGACCTGCTTTGTTGATAGTGCTGTTAAGGTAGAAACTAGGGCCTGTAGGACCTGCCTTGTTGATAGTGTTGAAGGTAGAAACTAGGGCCTGTAGTACCTGCCTTGTTGATAGTGTTGAAGGTAGAAACTAGGGCCTGTAGGACTTGCCTTGTTGATAGTGTTGTTTAAGAAGGCAGAGCATTGCTTTATTATGGACAGACTTCCACAGCTACTGTTGTACATTATTCATTACAATATTTAGTTGAGGTTTAGGGTTGAGTGAATGATTTGTCCCAAATACGATTTTAGTTTTTGAAATATTTAGTACTAACTTATTCCTTGCCACCCATTCTGAAAATAACTGCAGTTCTTCATTAAGTTTTGCAGTCATTTCAGTCATGTCAAATCTCATGTAACCTATGGAGAAGAGAAGGACAACGGTCATTGTTTCAGTCACTGATAAGGTTGTATAGCCGTGGATTAGGGTGAGGAATGTGGGCAGAGGTCAGACGAAGTTAGAAGGAACAGTCACCACTTAAGTTTCTGCCGAGCAACAGAGATGTAATTGGCTGTCCGGAGGTGATAGGAATGTGGGCCGAGGTCAGATGAAGTGGGAAGGAACAGTCACCACTTAAGTTCCTGCCTAGCAACAGAGATGTAATTGGCTGTCCAGAGGTGAGGAATGTGGGCCGAGGTCAGATGAAGTGGGAAGGAACAGTCACCACTTAAGTTCCTGCCTAGCAACAGAGATGTAATTGGCTGTCCAGAGGTGAGGAATGTGGGCCGAGGTCAGATGAAGTGGGAAGGAACAGTCACCACTTAAGTTCCTGCCTAGCAACAGAGATGTAATTGGCTGTCCAGAGGTGATAGGAATGTGGGCCGAGGTCAGATGAAGTGGGAAGGAACAGTCACCACTTAAGTTCCTGCCTAGCAACAGAGATGTAATTGGCTGTCCAGAGGTGATAGGAATGTGGGCCGAGGTCAGACGAAGTGAGAAGGAACAGTCACCACTTAAGTTCCTGCCTAGAAACAGAGATGTAATTGGCTGTCCAGAGGTGACTGGAGGCCAAAGGTCCAGCTGGAAGAAGAGTGTAATTCTATGTGCCTCTGTGTAAACAGCCGTTTAAATAAACTTGGTTTGAGCTTTTTGACGAATGGTCCGTTTGTTTGTTTTCCCCTCCGTTTGTCAGAACACTAGAACACTAGAACACTAGGGAACACTAGAACACTAGAGAACACAAGAACACTAGAGAACACTAGAACACTAGAGAACACAAGAACACTAGAGAACACTAGAACACTAGAACACTACATTAGCAGCTCATTTCAGTTAGCTATAGGAATTTTGTATGCAGGCTAACATTTTCCATAATATATTTACTTACTCCCACTGCCTCCGTTCTCTGGGGACCTTAGAAAAAAAATGAAATAATGGGCACTCTTCCCGAAGTTTTCCGGCGATAGTCGAAACGCCAGTCATGATTGGACTTCTAACAGACTGTTCCAAAATGGCGTCTGGTGCGGTTGCTAGGCGATAGTCGAAACGCCAGTCATGATTGGAGGACTTCTAACAGACTGTTCCAACATGGCGCCTGGTGCGGTTGCTGGGGTGATAGCCGAAACGCCAGTCATGATTGGAGGACTTCTAACAGACTGTTCCAACATGGCGCCTGGTGCGGTTGCTAGGTGATAGTCGAAACGCAGCCAGTCATGATTGGAGGACTTCTAACAGACTGTTCCAACATGGCGCCTGGTGCGGTTGCTAGGTGATAGTCGAAACTAGCCAGTCATGATTGAGGACTTCTAACAGACTGTTCCAACATGGCGTCTGGTGCGGTTGCTAGGTGATAGAAACGCCAGTCATGATTGAGGACTTCTAACAGACTGTTCCAACATGGCGTCTGGTGCGGTTGCTAGGTGATAGTCGAAACGCCAGTCATGATTGAGGACTTCTAACAGACTGTTCCAACATGGCGCCTGGTGCGGTTGCTAGGTGATAGTCGTTCCAAAAACGTAGCCAGTCATGATTGGAGGACTTCTAACAGACTGTTCCAACATGGCGCCTGGTGCCGTTGCTAGGTGATAGTCTAAACGCAGCCAGTCATGATTGAGGACTTCTAACAGACTGTTCCAACATGGCGTCTGGTGCGGTTGCTAGGTGATAGTCGAAACGCCAGTCATGATTGGAGGACTTCTAACAGACTGTTCCAACATGGCGTCTGGTGCGGTTGCTAGGTGATAGTCGAAACGCCAGTCATGATTGGAGGACTTCTAACAGACTGTTCCAACATGGCGCCTGGTGCGGTTGCTAGGTGATAGTCGAAACGCCAGTCATGATTGGAGGACTTCTAACAGACTGTTCCAACATGGCGCCTGGTGCGGTTGCTAGGTGATAGTCGAAACGCCAGTCATGATTGGAGGACTTCTAACAGACTGTTCCAACATGGCGTCTGGTGCGGTTGCTAGGTGATAGTCTAAACGCAGCCAGTCATGATTGGAGGACTTCTAACAGACTGTTCCAACATGGCGCCTGGTGCGGTTGCTAGGTGATAGTCGAAACGCAGCCAGTCATGATTGGAGGACTTCTAACAGACTGTTCCAACATGGCGTCTGGTGCGGTTGCTAGGTGATAGTCGAAACGCCAGTCATGATTGGAGGACTTCTAACAGACTGTTCCAACATGGCGTCTGGTGCGGTTGCTAGGTGATAGTCGAAACGCCAGTCATGATTGGAGGACTTCTAACAGACTGTTCCAACATGGCGCCTGGTGCGGTTGCTAGGTGATAGTCGAAACGCCAGTCATGATTGGAGGACTTCTAACAGACTGTTCCAACATGGCGCCTGGTGCGGTTGCTAGGTGATAGTCGAAACGCCAGTCATGATTGGAGGACTTCTAACAGACTGTTCCAACATGCGTCTGGTGCGGTTGCTAGGTGATAGTCGAAACGCCAGTCATGATTGGAGGACTTCTAACAGACTGTTCCAACATGGCGTCTGGTGCGGTTGCTAGGTGATAGTCTAAACGCCAGTCATGATTGGAGGACTTCTAACAGACTGTTCCAACATGGCGTCTGGTGCGGTTGCTAGGTGATAGTCGAAACGCCAGTCATGATTGGAGGACTTCTAACAGACTGTTCCAACATGGCGTCTGGTGCGGTTGCTAGGTGATAGTCGAAACGCCAGTCATGATTGGAGGACTTCTAACAGACTGTTCCAACATGGCGTCTGGTGCGGTTGCTAGGTGATAGTCGAAACGCCAGTCATGATTGGAGGACTTCTAACAGACTGTTCCAACATGGCGTCTGGTGCGGTTGCTAGGTGATAGTCGAAACGCAGCCAGTCATGATTGAGGACTTCTAACAGACTGTTCCAACATGGCGTCTGGTGCGGTTGCTAGGTGATAGTCGAAACGCAGCCAGTCATGATTGGAGGACTTCTAACAGACTGTTCCAACATGGCGTCTGGTGCGGTTGCTAGGTGATAGTCGAAACGCAGCCAGTCATGATTGGAGGACTTCTAACAGACTGTTCCAACATGGCGCCTGGTGCGGTTGCTAGGTGATAGTCTAAACAGCCAGTCATGATTGGAGGACTTCTAACAGACTGTTCCAACATGGCGCCTGGTGCGGTTGCTAGGTGATAGTCGAAACGCAGCCAGTCATGATTGGAGGACTTCTAACAGACTGTTCCAACATGGCGTCTGGTGCGGTTGCTAGGTGATAGTCGAAACGCAGCCAGTCATGATTGGAGGACTTCTAACAGACTGTTCCAACATGGCGCCTGGTGCGGTTGCTAGGTGATAGTCGAAATGCAGCCAGTCATGATTGGAGGACTTCTAACAGACTGACTGGTGTTCCAACATGGCGCCTGGTGCGGTTGCTAGGTGATAGTCGAAACGCAGCCAGTCATGATTGGAGGACTTCTAACAGACTGACTGGTGTTCCAACATGGCGCCTGGTGCGGTTGCTAGGTGATAGTCGAAACGCAGCCAGTCATGATTGGAGGACTTCTAACAGACTGACTGGTGTTCCAACATGGCGCCTGGTGCGGTTGCTAGGTGATTTGTGACGCAAACGCAAGCCCTCTTTATGTAGATGTGTAAAACACCTTGCTGTTTTTGCAAACATTGCCGCATGAGGGCAATGCAATGGGCGTCTACTTTGAAGAATCCAAAATATAACGTATTTTGATTTGTTCAGCACGTTTTTGCTTACTACATGATTCCATATGTGTTATTTCATAGTTTTGAGAAAAAAACCTTGAATGAGTAGGTGTGTCCAAACCTTTTTTTAATAGACTAGAGTCCTGTTACTATACTGTAGTACTGTATAGAGTCCTGTTACTATACTGTAGTACTGTATAGACTAGAGTCCAGTTGCTATACTGTGGTACTGTATAGACTAGAGTCCTGTTACTAGAGTCCTGTTACTATACTGTGGTACTGTATAGACTAGAGTCCTGTTACTATACTGTGGTACTGTATAGAATAGAGTCCTGTTACTAGAGTCCTGTTACTATACTGTGGTACTGTATAGACTAGAGTCCTGTTACTATACTGTAGTACTGTATAGACTAGAGTCCAGTTGCTATACTGTGGTACTGTATAGACTTGAGTCCTGTTACTAGAGTCCTGTTACTATACTGTGGTACTGTATAGACTAGAGTCCTGTTACTATACTGTGGTACTGTATAGAATAGAGTCCTGTTACTAGAGTCCTGTTACTATACTGTGGTACTGTATAGACTAGAGTCCTGTTACTATACTGTAGTACTGTATAGACTAGAGTCCTGTTACTATACTGTGGTACTGTATAGAATAGAGTTCTGTTACTATACTGTGGTACTGTATAGACTAGAGTCCTGTTACTATACTGTGGTACTGTATAGACTAGAGTCCTGTTACTATACTGTGGTACTGTATAGAATAGAGTCCTGTTACTATACTGTGGTACTGTATAGACTAGAGTCCTGTTACTATACTGTAGTACTGTATAGACTAGAGTCCTGTTACTATACTGTGGTACTGTATAGACTAGAGTCCTGTTACTAGAGTCCTGTTACTATACTGTGGTACTGTATAGACTAGAGTCCTGTTACTATACTGTGGTACTGTATAGAATAGAGTCCTGTTACTATACTGTGGTACTGTATAGACTAGAGTCCTGTTACTATACTGTAGTACTGTATAGACTAGAGTCCTGTTACTATACTGTGGTACTGTATAGACTAGAGTCCTGTTACTAGAGTCCTGTTACTATACTGTGGTACTGTATAGACTAGAATCCTGTTACTATACTGTGGTACTGTATAGAATAGAGTCCTGTTACTATACTGTGGTACTGTATAGAATAGAGTCCTGTTACTATACTGTGGTACTGTATAGACTAGAGTCCTGTTACTAGAGTCCTGTTACGATACTGTGGTACTGTATAGACTAGAGTACTGTTACTAGAGCCCTGTTACTATACTGTGGTACTGTATAGACTAGAGTCCTGTTACTATACTGTGGTACTGTATAGACTAGAGTCCTGTTACTATACTGTGGTACTGTATAGACTAGAGTCCTGTTACTATACTGTATAGACTAGAGTCCTGTTACTAGAGTCCTATTACTATACTGTGGTACTGTATAGACTAGAGTACTGTTACTATACTGTGGTACTGTATAGTCTAGAGTCCTGTTACTATACTGTGGTACTGTATAGACTAGAGTCCTGTCCAGGAGAAGTACTTGTACATCAAGCTTCCTCACACTACAGGAACAGGAAATAGGCTTCTTCTCACACTACGTCACTTAAGTGGGTTGAATCACTGATGTGATCTTCCTGTCTGGGTTGGCGCCCCCTTGGGTTGTACTTCTCCTGTCCTATTCGGTGTCCTGTGTGAATTTAAGTATCCTCTCTCTAATTCTCTCTTTCTTTCTCTCGGAGGAGGACCTGAGCCCTAGGACCATGCCTCAGGACTACCTGACATGATGACTCCTTGCTGTCCCCAGTCCAACTGGCCGTGCTGCTGCTCCAGTTTCAACTGTTCTGCCTTATTATTATTTGACCATGCTGGTCATTTATGAACATTTGAACATCTTGGCCATGTTCTGTTATAATCTCCACCCGGCACAGCCAGAAGAGGACTGGCCACCCACATAGCCTGGTTCCTCTCTAGGTTTCTTCCGAGGTTTTGGCCTTTCTAGGGAGTTTTTCCTAGCCACCGTGCTTCTACACCTGCATTGCTTGCTGTTTGGGGTTTTAGGCTGGGTTTCTGTACAGCACTTTGAGATATCAGCTGATGTACGAAGGGCTACATACATACATTTGATTTGATGACTACAGAAACAGGAAATAGGCTCCTGCTACTATGAGCCATTTTGGACACGATATGCCATGGATAAGAGCGTCTGCTAAATGACTTAAATGTAATGTAAATGTAATGTTCAAGGCTATGTACTTACTTATATCATTTCCATTTTGGCAATATCCAAATAATATAAAGAACAACAGAGGGTTTATACTGTATCAAATTAATCAAAGCTCAAAGAAAACAAAATACACATCTACAAATATTTAATCTGATTTTAGACATGATCATGTCTCGAGATGAAAAAACAGGCCTATTGTTTTTAGAATGATTTCATTTAAACAATATGATTTCATTTGGCATGAACATAAAACACAAATTCTCAGGTCAAAAACATAAGTCAGAACACAGCCTCTCTATTCTCTCATGTGATTTCAGGTCCTCTGCCGGGAAAATGTCTTTCCACAATTAGAGCAGTGGTATGTCTTCTCCTCCTGTGTATGTATCCTCTGATGTGATTTCAGGCTTGCTAACTGAGTAAAACTCCTTCCACAGTGAGAGCATTGGTAGGGATTTTCTCCTGTGTGTATTCTCTCATGCCTTTTCAGGCCTTCTAACCACCTAAAACTATTTTCACAGTGGGAACAGCGGTAGGGCTTTTCTCCTGTGTGTATTCTCTCATGCCTTTTCAGGCCTTGTAACCACCTAAATGTCATTCCACATTGGGAGCAGTGATAAGGCTTTTCTTCAGAGTGCGTTCTCTTGTGTATTTTCAGGTTCTCTAACTCTTTAAAACTATTTTCACACTGGGAGCATTGAAAAGCATTTTCTCCTGTGTGTGTCCTCTCATGCTCTTTTAGGTTCTGTGAATTAGTAAAACTCTTTCCACAGTGGGAGCAGTGGTGTGGTCTTGCTGGTTTGGACATCTCTGGGTCTGGTTCCCCTGAAGGACTCTTCCCGCTGTCAGAGTAAGAGTCTGGTCTCTCTCCTGCCAAAGACAGAGCATTTAGTTAAATACTAAACAAAGACCTAAATGAAATCGCCACATCATAAAACTGTCTTTCTATGAGGTTTAATTTAGACTGGGCCCCGTAATAACCTGAGGCCAGAACTGCAACGGTGCTGGGTTTTTCATGCTCAACAATTTCCAATATCAAGAATGGTCCACCACCTAAAGGACATCCACTCAATTTTACATTTACATTTGAGTGATTTAGCAGACACTCTTATCCAGAGCCTTTACATTTACATAAGGAGTCGCTAGAGCACCATGGGACAAGAAAATCCTGGCTGGCCAAACTCTCCCCTAACCCGGACGACGCTAGGCCAATTGTGGGCCGTCGTCATGGGTCCCTCGGTGACACAGCCTGAGATCGAACCCGGGGCTCTAGTGATGCCTCAAGCACTGCAATGCCTTAGACCGCTGCTCCACTAAGGGCCTATGCTAAATCATTTACAACCGTTGTCTGCCCAGTTTGATAATAACCCGCTGAAACTACAAACTACATACAATGCCTTCAGAAAGTATTCACACCCCTTGACTTATTACACACAAAAAAATGTGTAGCCACATCTCAGACTGCTATGGAATGTTGAGTGGAAGCTTTACGTCATGTGGAATGACTAGCTAGTTTAGTCCAGGGCTGGACGGAATGGAAGGTATAAGGTCTGATGTGATTGGGTGCTGCTAAAATTGATTCATAGTTTTGGTTGGTTGGTTCAGCATTGTAATTCTATGGTTGCGCGTCCTTACTAAATATTGACAGGAGGGCTACAACAACAACAAAAACACCGCTGTTTAACATGGTACTTACTGTCTGTACCGGTGTTCATTAGATCTCCAGCCTGTTCTTCCTCTTCTTCCAATGTGACCGTCACGCCAAAACAGTCATCCTCTTCTTTCACTGCGACAGTCATCTCCGTCACGCCAAAACAGTCATCCTCTTCTTTCACTGCGACAGTCATCTCCGTCACGCCAAAACAGTCATCCTCTTCTTTCACTGCGACAGTCATCTCCGTCACGCCAAAACAGTCATCCTCTTCTTTCACTGCGACAGTCATCTCCGTCACGCCAAAACAGTCATCCTCTTCTTTCACTGCGACAGTCATCTCCGTCACGCCAAAACAGTCATCCTCTTCTTTCACTGCGACAGTCATCTCCGTCACGCCAAAACAGTCATCCTCTTCTTTCACTGCGACAGTCATCTCCGTCACGCCAAAACAGTCATCCTCTTCTTTCACTGCGACAGTCATCTCCGTCACGCCAAAACAGTCATCCTCTTCTTTCACTGCCAGTCATCTTCACGCCAAAACAGTCATCCTCTTCTTTCACTGCGACAGTCATCTCCGTCACGCCAAAACAGTCATCCTCTTCTTTCACTGCGACAGTCATCTCCCCCTCTTCAACCCCCAAAACTCCATCCTCCTCTTCTTTCACAGTAACATCGTCCTCTTCTTCTTTCACTCTGTAAGCTTCTTCCTCTTTTTCTTTCACTGGTACAGCCTCCTCTTCCTCATATTTTAAGAGAGTTCCTTTCTCCATCCAACAGACCTCCTCTTTAGCAAGGGGGGGAGTAGCTTCGTGAACTAATGGTCGTGGATGTTAGCTAGCTAGTTAGCATTAGCGACTAGACTAGTGCTAATTTAACCAGCCAGCTAGCTGAATAACAACGTCAATATGAAATTAAATGGGGTAACTGGGTGTGTTCTTTTTACGCGTAGAAGTGTTTTTCAAACATAGCGGCATATAAACAACGAAATTGTCCCAAAGATCTTGAATGTTCCGACTTTGTTGTCTGGCGAGCTACCGAGGTGGTTGCAGTTGTTGAAGAAGCTTTCCGTCCACTAGATTATACGTCACAGTAGAAACATCGCCTGAAAGACACATATCGCCATCTGCTGTCTGGAGGGAGGAAACGCAGTTGAGGAGGGAAAACTATTTTTCTTCTTCATTGAATTATAATATTATAAAGCAGTTGAGTAAAAATGTTTTGGGGGAGAAAAATGTTTCTCTACCATTAAATAATATACCGTATCAACAACACAACCAGTCTTATACAATGGATGGGGTGAAAATAGACATCTGAACTGAGCTTTTCGCCTATTCTGTGGCAGTACACTGGAACTGAAGCAGTTAGTCAAAATCAGCGTGGTTTTCAGAGCACAAACAGAAATATAACACAAGGTCAAGTAATTTCATACACATTAATTAGATAGTTACGACTAGCTAGTGAAGCGGACAATGTACATTCAAATAAAACAGTCCAATGTTGCAGTTTAGTTAACAAGCTAGCTAGCTAGTTAGCTAATATGAACCATGCATGGCTGTAACACAATCAAAACAAGTCATCAAAAATATTGCACTTGCATACATATTTACAACCAAAGGAACATTTCACTTTATACCAAGTCAGATATATTATCTAGCTAGTTATGTCTTACCGTCTCAGCAGAATAAATGCTAATTCTGGATCACTTTAACTCCCTCTGTTCTCTCTACTTTGTGTAGGGAAATCTGAGGTTCACTCTCCTCTTGGCCCGGACTCTATTACTGCTGCTGGCTCAGGTCGTTTGCCATGTTTTCTGTCTGTAAACTACCAATGATGGTTACTTATGTAACCGGGGCGGCAGGGTAGCCTAGTGGTTAGAGTGTTGGACTAGTAACCAAAAGGTTGCAAGGTACAAATCTGTCGTTCTGCCCCTGATCAGGCAGTTAACCCACTGCTCCTAGGCCGTCATTGAAAATAAGAATAAGTTCTTAACTGACTTGCCTAGTAAAATAAAGGTAAAACATGGCTATTGGATTACTCCAATATCCTTCCACATTACAACAACTGCCTGAGATGCACCATCCCTCCAACAGGCTGGACTGAGGGCTTGTAAGGCCCTCATCACTGGCGAACTACATCGCCTACGGGCACAAACCTGCTGGGAACTTGCAGGTGCCTTGGTGGAAGAGGCACTGCAGTACTAAATGCAGCTGGTGGCCACACTAGATATTGACTGTTACTTTTGATGTTGACTTGATCAAATCAAGTTTTATTTATACAGCACATTTCAGACATGGATGCAACACAACGGCTTCACAGAAAAAGACTAATAAAAAACACAAACTTAACAATAAAACCTGAAAGACTAATGCATTCAAACATTTGAGCATTCTAATGAGCATTCTAAAATTCCTGAGCATTCTAATGAGCATTCTAATGAGCATTCTAATGAGCAATGAGCATTCTGAGCAATGAGCATTCTAATGAGCATTCTAGCATGAGCATTCTAATGAGCATTCTAATGAGCAATGAGCATTCTAATGAGCATTCTTGAGCATTCTAATGAGCATTCTATGAAAATGAATAAAATAGTAAGAACAGACATCCGGTCCAAAATACATCGTTGTTTGTAAATAATAGTATAATTATAATAATATAATTATATATAATATATTGTTTGTATAAAATATTATAGTACAATATAATTGCACCGAGAAATAGTCAGTTGGCTGCATAAATAATTGTGATTACAAAATGTTACATAAATTGTAAATATGAAATATCAAAACCAAATGTTCACCCCTTTGTTAATATGTATTGGCAATAATTAACTTAAGGGTGAGGCATGGAATAATATGAGAAGTATGAGGTGATTTGAGACATGCTTCTTCAGTAGTGGAATAAAGACAATTAGCACTAGAATGTTGTAAAGAAATACTGTGTGTAAATATTGGGAGTGATGTATGATTGTTAATAAAACGGTTCATAGACCAATTTTTTTTATTTACTGCGTCCAGTTCTATAAGCTGCAAGTAGGTTGAAATTAAGTTGTTTGAAACAATTACTTGAAATATAGTTATTTTCAACGTTCAACCAAAACCGAACGCAGTCTTGACGTCGTTATATAGTTTTTCAAAGACATGAAAAATACTTATTTTCAACGACCTAAAAGAAAAAGAAGGAAAAAAAATCGTCTCTCAACTAAAACTGTATGTTGGACGTCGGACAAATGCTATTGAAAAGATGACTATGTAGCCCAATGTCAAAACAGTTTTAATGGGTCCAAATCAATAACCAATACGCATAAACAGTTTGTGATATTAAAAACCTAAACATAAAATATACTATCTACACAAACATCTGAAACAATAATCATATTAATTGTATTTATTTTTAAGGAGCACCTTATAAACTGCACAAGCAGTTCGGGGTTGGACTAGTAACCGAAAGGTTGCAAGATTGAATCCCAAGTAAAAATCAGTTATAATTATTAACCCACAGTTAACCCACTGTTCCAAGGCAGTCATTGAAAATAAACATTTGTTCTTAACTGACCTGTTAAATAAAGGTTAAATAAATAAAATAAAAAACAAGCATCTAAAACACTTGTTTTGACAACTGGTATCTATTAGTGGGGAAATCAGGTTGTAGGTTCTGTTGAAACTAACAAAAATAACAAACAAAAAACATGGAAATAGAGATATATTTTATCTCACAGGCTATATTATACATATTATATATATATATATATCATACATATTTTACCTCCCTGGTTAGAGGACAACCTGCAGAAGACAGTCAGCTACATTTTGGAGTGACGCATTGAAATTTCAGGGTCCCCAAAACGAAGAGAAACAGTACACATATTTAGCATCACTCACATCAATATCACGTTGAAATCAATTGCACAAGAGGGGGAGATGAGGTTGCACGACCTGATAAAACTAACAGCTCAAAAAACACACGGAATCTGGGAATAATGTGTACATCCCTGGTTAGAGGTCAATTTGTAGAAGACAGCTAGCTACAATTTGAAGTGTTGCAATTTGATTCAAGTGGGTCGCCAATGCAGTAAGTGTTAATCACAAATAGTACTTTCATTTCAGAGCCTGGATTTGTCCCCTGATGAGGCTAATATCCATATCACACTGAAATCAATAGAACAGGGGCAAAATATTAGGGTTCTACATTGTCACATTATTAATTAAAATACACCTTCTACTATGTTAAAAACATTCTACATAGTGACATCATTAGAATACTCCTACTACAATGTTAAAAACATTCTACATTGTGACATCATTAGAATACTCCTACTACAATGTTAAAACATTCTACATTGTGACATTATTTTATTGATATCATGGAACAACTCCTTCATGTATTTTCTGATGTCTAATCAGAGATCTTTTACCAGAGTATCTCTTCCCACATTGATCACAGCTAAAGGATTTTTCTCCTGTGTGTTTTTTCAGATGTACCATCAGGCAGCTTGAGTGAATAAAACTCTTCCCACATTGCTTACAGCTATGAGGCCTCTCTCCAGTGTGTGTTCTCTGGTGTGATAGTAATGTATATAATTTTGAAAAGATCTTTCCACATTCAGAGCAGCTATAAGGTTTCTCTCCAGTGTGAATTCTCTGGTGTGATTGTAATGTATATAATTTTGAGAAGGTCTTCCCACACTCAGAGCAGCAGTGAGGTTTCTCTCCAGTGTGTATTCTCAGGTGTGCTATCAGGTTGCTTGATTGAGCAAAACTCTTCCCACATTGATTACAGCTATAAGGTTTCTCTCCTGTGTGTGTTCTCTGGTGTGATTTAAAATTTCCTGAGATAGAAAAACTCTTTCCACAGTCAGAGCAGTGGTAAGCTTTCTCTCCTGTGTGTATTCTCTGGTGTATTGTTAGACGGCTAGATGAAACAAAACTTTTCCCACATTGATTACAGCAATAAGGTTTCTTTCCTGTGTGTGTTCTCTGGTGTATAGTCAGAGAGCTCGAAGTAACAAAACTATTTTTACATTGATCACAGCTATAAGGTTTCTCTCCTGTGTGTGTTCTCTGGTGTATTGTCAGACGCTAGATGAAACAAAACTTTTCCCACATTGATTACAGCAATAAGGTTTCTCTCCTGTGTGTGTTCTCTGGTGTATAGTCAGAGAGCTCGAAGTAACAAAACTATTTTTACATTGATCACAGCTATAAGATCAGACAGCCAGATTAACAAAACTCTTCCCCTGTGTGTGTTCTCTGGTGTGATTGTAATGTATATAATCTTGAAAAGGTCTTCCCACAGTCAGAGCAGCGGTGAAGTTTCTTCCCTGTGTGTTTCCGCTGGTGTTTCTTGAGGTGTTCTGATCTGGAGAGACTCTCCTCTGCCTCGTCAGCTTCATGATGTTGTTGAGGCTCCCCAGAGGATCCACGATCGTCCCGTATCTCTCCTGTGTGAACGACAAAGTCAGGCAGATGGTTAAAGGCCCACAACAGCAGAAATCCACTGTTTATTTGAGCTAAAAGGTAATGCCCATGATGTTGTGCAACAATTTACGTCTGTAATGACATTTAAATGCTGTGATAAACTTATTTGACAATTGTCTTAAGACAAATCTGCCCCGATTCCAGCCTTGCTGAAGCACCCCCAGATCATCACCAATCTTCCACAAAATTTCTGTGGCTTGCACCCACTGTGAAATTTGGTGGAGGATCGGTGGGGGTGCCTCAGCAAGGCTGGAATCGGGGCAGATTTGTCTTTGTGAAGGACGCATGAATCAAGCCACGTACAACGTCGTCCTGGAAGAAAACTTGCTTCCTTCTGATCTGACAATGTTCACCAAAACTCCTGAGGATTGTTTTTTTCCAGCAGGACAATCATGCTCCACGTCACACAGCCAGGTCAATCAAGGTGTGGATGAGGGACCACCAGCTCAAGACCCTCTCATGGCCCAATCTCCATACCTGAACCCTCTAATATCATCCTCTCACCAACACGTACAGCACCAAAAAGTACCACTTATCAGTTGATTATGGACTAACAGTCTGACAGTTTGAAGGACACAACTGATGTTATTCTAGTTAAACAGTGAGAGACTAGTTGAGTTTCATTGAGTTTCATACTGGGGCTAAATGGCTAATGTAATGATGCATTAAGCCATGTATATAATAATAATATATATAGTACCAGTAAAACGTTTGGACACACCTACTCATTTAATTTATTTAAAAAAAACTATTTTCTACATTGTAGAAGACATCAAAACTATGAAATAACACATGTGGAAACATGTAGTAAATCGAAGTGTTACATCAAAATATATTTTAGATTATTCAAAGTAGCCACCCTTTGCCTTTCATGACAGCGTTGCACACTCTTGGTATTCTCTCAACCAGCTTCACCTGGAATGCTCTTCCAACAGTCTTGAAAGAGTTCCCACATATGCTGAGGACTTGTTGGCTGCTTTTCCTTCACTCTGCAGTCCAGCTCATCCCAAACCATCTCAATTGGGTTGAGGTCGGGTGATTGTGGAGGCCAGGTCATCTGATGTAGCACTCCATCACTCTCCTTCTTGGTCAAATAGCCCTTACACAGCCAATAGGTGTGTTGGGTCATTGTTCTGTTGCACAAACCAGATGGGATGGCATATCCCTTTAGAATGCTGTGGTAGCCATGCTGTTAAAGTGTGCCTTGAATTCTAAATAAATCACAGATAGTGTCACCAGCAAAGCACCCCCACTCCATCACACCTCCGCCTCCATGCTTCACAGTGGTAACTACACATGAGAAGATCATCCATTCACCAACTCTGTGTCTCACAAAGACACAGTGATTGGAACCAAAATTCACAAATTTGGACTCATCAGACCAAAACATAGATTTTCACCGGCCTAATGTCCAGTGTTTCTTGGCCCAAGCAAGTCTCTTCCTCTTATTGATGTCCTTTAGTAGTGGTTTCTTTGCAGCAATTCGACCATGAAGGCCTGATTCACACAGTCTCTTCTTCTTATTGATGTCCTTTAGTAGTGGTTTCTTTGCAGCAATTCGACCATGAAGGCCTGATTCACACAGTCTCTTCCTCTTATTGATGTCCTTTAGTAGTGGTTTCTTTGCAGCAATTCGACCATGAAGGCCTGATTCACACAGTCTCTTCTTCTTATTGGTGTCCTTTAGTAGTGGTTTCTCTGGACCATGAAGGCCTGATTCACACAGTCTCTTCTTCTTATTGGTGTCCTTTTGTAGTGGTTTCTTTGCAGCAATTCGACCATGAAGGCCTGATTCACACAGTCTCTTCTTCTTATTGGTGTCCTTTTGTAGTGGTTTCTTTGCAGCAATTCGACCATGAAGGCCTGATTCACACAGTCTCCTCTGAACAGTTGATGTTGAGATGTGTCTGTTATTTGAACTCTGTGAAGCATTTATTTAAGCTGCAATTTCTGAGGCTGGTAACTCTAATGAACTTATCCTCTGCAGCAGAGGTAACTCTGGGTCTTCCTTTCCTGTGGCGGATCTCGTGAGAGCCAGTTTCATCATACATCATGATGGAGTGTTGTTTCTCTTTGCTTATTTGAGCTGTTCTTGCCATATTGACTTGGTCTTTTACCCAATAGGGCTATCTTCTGTATACCACCCCTACCTTGTCACAACACAACCGATTGGCTCAAACACATTAAGAAGGAAATAAATTCCACAAATTAGCTTTTAACAAGGCACACCTGTTAATTGACATGCATTCCAGGTGACTACCTCATGAAGCTGGTTGAGAGAATGCCAAGAGTGCGCAAAGCTGTCATCAAGGCAAAGGGTGGCAACTTTTTATTTTAAGAATGTGAAATGGCAGAATAATAGTGAAGAGAATTATTTCTTTCTTTCATCACATTCCCAGTGGGTCAGAAGTTTACATACACTCAATTAGTATTTTGTAGCATTGCCTTTAAATTGTTTAACTTGGGTCAAACATTTTGTGTAGCCTTCCACAATAGGTTGGGTGAATTTTGGCCCATTCCTCCTGACAGAGCTGGTGTAACTGAGTCGGGTTTGTAGGCCTCCTTGCTCACTCACGCTTCGTCAGTTCTGCCCACAAATGTTCTATGGAATTCAGGTCAGGACTTTGCGATGGCCACTCCAATACCTTGACTTTGTTGTCCTTAAGCCATTTTGCCACAACTTTGGAAGTATGCTTGGGATCATTGTCCATTTGGAAGACCCATTTGTGACCAAGCTTTAACTTCCTGACTGATGTTTTGAGATGTTGCTTCAACATATCCACATAATTTTCCTACCTCATGATGCCATCTATTTTGTGAAGTGCACCAGTCCCTCCTGCAGCAAAGCACCCCCACAACATGATGCTGCACAACATGATGCCCACAACCTCCATGCCTCATGGTTGGGACGGTGTTCTTCGGCTTGCAAGCCTCCCCCTTTCTCCTCCAAACATAACGATGGTCCGTTCAATTTTGTTTCATCAGACCAGAGGACATTTCTCCAAAAAGTACAATCTTTGTCCCCATGTGCAGTTGCAAACCGTAGTCTGGCTTTTTTTATGGCGGTTTTAGAGCAGTGGCTTCTTCCTTGCTGAGCGGCCTTTTAGCTTATGTTGATATAGGACTTGTTTTACTGTGGATATAGATACTTTTGTACCTGTTTCCTCCAGCATCTTCACAAGGTCCTTTGCTGTTGTTCTGGGATTGATTTTAACTTTTCGCACCAAAGTACGTTCATCTCTAGGAGACAGAACGCTTCGATTTCCGTAGCGGTATGATGGTTGCGTGGTCCCACGGTGTTTATACTTGCGTACTATTTGTACAGATGAACGTGGTACCTTCAGGCGTTTGGAAATTGCTCCCAAGGATGAACCAGACTTGTGGAGGTCCACAATTTTTTTCTGAGGTCTTAATGATGTCAATTAGCCTATCAGAAGCTTCTAAAGCATGACATCATTTTCTGGAATTTTCCAAGCTGTTTAAAGGCACAGTCAACTTAGTGTATGTAAACTTCAGACCCACTGGAATTGTGATACAGTGAATTATAAGTGATCTAATCTGTCTGTAAAGAATCGTTGGAAAAATGTAGTGTGTCATGCACAAAGTAGAAGTAGACTTGTCAAAACTATAGTTTGTTAACAAGAAATTTGTGGAGTGGTTAAAAAAACAAGTTTTAATGATTCCAACCTAAGTGAGTGTAAACCTCCGACTTCAACTGTATATATATATATATATATATTTATATATATATTTTACCTTTATTTTACTAGGCAAGTCAGTTAAGAACAAATTCTTATTTTCAATGACAGCCTAGGAACAGTGGGTTAACTGCCTGTTCAGGGGCAGAACGACATATTTGTACCTTGTCAGCTCAGGGATTTGAACTTGCAACCTTTCGGTTACTAGTCCAACGCTCTAACCACTAGGCTACCCTGATACAGCACACTGGCTGGTTTGTGTGTGGATCTGGGAAGAGGGGTGTGTCTGTGGCAATCCACTGATGTTTTGTGTGCAGCACGTTGGCAGTGCTTGCTGGGACTTGTAGTGCAGCGCATCGCGGGTCGGTGTGGAAGCTGAACCAAACTGAATTGAAAACCCAAATAATTGCGCAGGTCGGATAGAAAATGTGTCGCTCTAGATAGTCTGTTTCCCCAGTCATCTGATTGATGATGCCTGCGGGCCATTCACAGACGTGTCATCTGTAATAATCATTCACAGGCAGTGATGATGTCATCTGTAATAATCATTCACAGGCAGTGATGATGTCATCTGTTTTCACAGGCAGTGAAGATGTCATCTGTAATAATCATTCACAAACAGTGATGATGTCATCTGTAATAATAATTCACAGACAGTGATGATGTCATCTGTAATAATCATTCACAGGCAGTGATGATGTCATCTGTAATAATCATTCACAGGCAGTGATGATGTCATCTCACGGGGACTTACAGTTTGTTGCCATCTTGCTGCAAGTCTCTTTCAGGACATCCACCTCTCCCTGGGAGAACTGCAAACTGTTCTTAAGGTCTTGGACCTCTCTGGTCAGATCGGCCCTTCTTTTGTTAGTTGAATCCACCAGTATTTGGACAAAGGCTCTTGAAGCTATATTCCTGTTGCTGTAACAAATGCTTGTAGACATATTTTTGTTGGTGTAAAAGATCACGTACCTGTCATAGTTAAACACCGTCCTCTACATTCCTCCAACCCTTCTTTAACTTTGGGCGGCATGATGGATGCGACGTAGACTAACGCTGGTACACCACACTATTCCAGCAGGCACAGCTCGTAAAGCCGATGGAAACCGCAACAAACAGCAGGGATTTAAATATCCACAAGTACAGGACTGAGGTTAACCGCGTCACGGGATCCAAATTAAACAGGCTAGTAAACAAAAATGTTTTAAAAGGAAAAACTTTTCCAGAAAGTTTCAAAACTTTCCAAACGACTAACACCCGTCTTACAGACTGTTGACCAATCGAGTTCACCTTGTCATGCTGCGTCACGTGGTTGCTAAGCTAAAAGTCACGAAATCCCTTCTAAAAACCAGTCAAGAAAAATCTGCCTATTTTCCTTGAAAGTACATAATGTCACGATTTCAAAGCTTTACTATATTACAGAGGAGTAAATTATCACACATCTCTGAAAATATGTTGTGCTTCTTGTTCACGTAGGCTAATTAATGCTAATGTTATCTAATGTTATCTAGAATGTTATTTAGAGTTATTTAGAATGTTATTTAAAATGTTATTTAGAGTTATTTAGAATGTTATTTAAAATGTTATTTAGAGTGTTATCTAGAATGGTATTTAGAATGTTATATCTAGAATGGTGCTGCATTGGAAAGCAGACGTTTTATGGACTCCTGAACAAATTGTGGTATTTTGTGTTTAAAAACATACAGATATATTACACTGATCATAACCTTTTTTTTGGTACATAATGTTTCCACCATCATTTCCTATGACCAAAGAGAGCTTATAGACAACAGAACAGTTTTCACTAACCTTGATTTGGATGAAGACTTCTACAACAGCCTATCGACCTACCACTCGGGCTCAGCCCTTACAGCCATTGATTCCTGAAGAATAGAACCTATAAATGCCTCAAATGTTTCAGCCGTATTACCCCACCAGAAACCAAAACATAAGCTCGTATAACGCCACTGTTTGTAAATTAACACTATATATCCTCATTGGAATCTGGTTAAAACTATCATTATGACACCATGGATGAATTCTAGAATATACTATATATCCTAGGAACCTGGTTAAACTATCATTATGACACCATGGATGAATTCTAGAATATACTATATATCCTAGGAACCTGGTTAAACTATCATTATGACATCATGGATGAATTCTAGAATATACTATATATCCTAGAAATCTGGTTAAATCTATCATTATGACATCATGGATGGCCAGTCCTTGTATTCATAGTGAATTCAGGGAGAGGCCCTGAGCCGAACTCAAACCTGGGTCCAGCGACTGTCAAGCCAAGGCCTTATAACTGTTACGCCACGATGTTTGAACCTATGGATGTAAGGACTGACCACTGGCTATACATCAATAATTTAAAAGTGAAAATATGGATGTAGCAATTGCATATTTCCCCTTTAACACCACTCATCCGTTCAATAACTGCAGAGTTTGTGTCTCTGTATTTAAGACAGTACTTACTAGTGTAAATCGAGGAACGGTTTCTCAAAACCATTTTGCGGCAAAGTTCATCATTAGAACCATCGGACACCTTAAGATGCGTTTGGGAAACCGGGCCCAGATATCCAGTTACCTCCTCTTCTTCCTCCTTTTTCAGTGTGACAGTTATCTCTCCTTCCTTCACTCCAAAAACTGCAGCCTCCCTTTCTCTTCCTCCTCTTCTTTTACTGTAACATCCTCCTCCTCTTTCACCCTGAACGCGTCTTCCTCTTCTTTCACTGAAACATCTTTCTCTTCTTCTTTCATGGTAACAGTTTCACCCTCTACTTGTTTTGGTATTGTAACAGCCTCCTCTTCCCCTCCTCTTTCACGAGAGCATCTTTCTCCGTCCAGCAGACCTCCTCTTCTTTATCAGGAGGAGAGCAGCTTAGTGAACTCATAGCTAGCTGGGCTAATGCTAACTTAACCAGCCCGCAAGCTGACTAATAACAACACCGTAAATATGAAATTAAATCAGATAACTAACTATACGACAGAAGTGGGTTTAAAACACAGTGGCTAATATACACGAAAGCGTCTAAAGAGCTTTATTGGTTCGTCTCTGTTGTCTAGCAAGCTACCGAGGTGTCTGACTAATTGTTGCTGCTGTTGAAAGAAGCGTTCCGTCCACTAGATTATACGTCACACCAGCAGCATCGCCTTAAATTCCCAGACCGCCATCTGCTGACTGGAGTGGGTAACGCAGTTGAATAAAATGTATCTATTTTATTTTCAGACAAGTTGAAGGGTAGGAAGCATTTTTTTTTTACACACAAATGAAACAAGACAGTGTGGTTAAAGACTTAGTAACTTAGTTGTAGTCACGATCTGGTTACCTATAAGAACAAACAGTTATGTTTTTGCGTTATTACATATTTATTAATTTATTTCCGGATATCTTCTAAACTACCAACAATGCACAATTCTGCAATGTCAAATTGATATACTCTGTGCTACCGAGTTCATATGGCCAGAATCCATCTCATATCTTCTCCCACTGCGTAAAGTGTGGTCGTGCAATAACTCAATTCGCCCTTGCACTCCTTTTAACGCCATTTTAACGCAAAACGTAGGACACTCCGTTTGTTACAGATTCTAGTTATGGAAACAGAAAACTGTATTGAGATCAAACGTTTCATCGATGAGAAAATGTGCAGAATGTTGGAGAAAATCCATTTCACTCTATCATCTCCCACTCATCTTTCACTGGGCTTCCTCTCATCGCCATATTTGGTAGTGAGTAAAAAGTACATCCTGCTCCTCTCCTCTCTACCTAACGTCCCTTCACAGTCCCTTCAGTTTCCCCTAACGTCCCCTCACAGTCCCTTCAGTTTCCCCTAACGTCCCCTCACAGTCCCTTCAGTTTCCCCTAACGTCCCCTCACAGTCCCTTCAGTTTCCCCTAACGTCCCCTCACAGTCCCTTCAGTTTCCCCTAAACAGTCCCTTCAGTTTCACAGTCCCCTCAGTTTCCCCTAACGTCCCCTCACAGTCCCTTCAGTTTCCCCTAAATCCCGTTAGATTGGCTGCTCAGCCTACCTAAATTATCCCTCACCCATTTCAGCCCTGAAAATTCCCAACCAATCAGAGCGCTTCGAAATGCGCATCTGGACACTACACCCGCCCACTCAGGTCAGAGTGTTGTCGTTGTCCGAAGGGAGAATACGCCTGTTTCTGAGGACTTTTTATTGACGACAGTAACACAAATGTCTGAGTGTCGTGAGTGCATCGAAATATAAACATTTCACTGTTGTATTCGGCACATGTGACAAAATAAACATAATACAATTTGATTTGATAGTTCAGACATACAGTACCAGTCAAAAGTTGGACACACTCACTATTCATTCAACAAATCTTTATTTTTTTTAAACAAGCTCCTTATAAGCACCAAAAACGCTGTTTTGACAACTGGCAATACATCTATTGGGGGGAAATCAGGTTGAAACTGCTGTTGAAACTAACAACTAAAATACCACATGGAAATGGGAGATATCTTTTGGAATTTTATAATCTTTTATCTCACTGGTTAGATAATCTGCAGAAGACAGTCAGCTACATTTCGGAGTGATGCATTTAAATGTAGAGGTCCCCAGAACGAAGAGAAATTTAACACTTATTTGTCATCACTCATATCGAAATCACTTTGAAATCAATTGCGCGAGAGGGAGGAGATGAGGTTGCACATCCTGATTAAAGGAACAGCTCTAAAACCACATGGAATCTGGGTTTAATGTGTACATCACTGGTTAGAGGACAACTTGTGGTAAACAGCTAGCTACATTTTGAAGAGTTTCACTTTGATTCAAGTGGATCACCAACGAGATAAGTGTAACGCAACACTTTTTGTTAATCACATAAATAGTATTCTTTAATTTCAGGATGAGGCTAATATCCATATCATGATGAAATCAATAGAACACGGGGCAAACATTTAGGGTTCTACATTGTGACATCATTCAAATACTCCTACTACAATGTTAAAACATTCTACATTGTGACATTTTATTGATATCATGGAACAACTCCTTCATGTATTTTCTGATGTCTAATCAGAGATCTTTTACCAGAGTATCTCTTCCCACATTGATCACAGGTATACGATTTCTCTCCTGTGTGTGTTCTCTGGTGTGCAGTAAGCTGGCTAGATGAAACAAAACTCTTCCCACATTGATCACAGCTATAACATTTCTCTCCTGTGTGTGTTCTCTGGTGTACAGTCAGCTGGCTCGATGAAACAAAACTCTTCCCACATTGATCACAGCTATAAGGTTTCTCTCCCGTGTGAATTCTTTGGTGCGTTTTCAGGCTGCTTGGAACATTAAAACTCTTCCCACAGTCAGTGCAGCTATAAGGTTTCTCTCCAGTGTGAATTCTCTGGTGTCTTTTCAGGCTGCTTAGATCAGTAAATCTCTTTCCACATTGATCACAGCTATAAGGTTTCTCTCCTGTATGGATTCTCTGATGTCTTTTGAGGTCTGCTGAAGAGGTGAATCTCTTCCCACAGTCAGAACAGCGGTGAGGTTTCTTCCCTGTGTGTTTCCGCTTCTGTTTCTTGAGATGTTCTGATGTGGAAAAACTCTCCTCTGCCTCTTCAGCTTCATGATGTTGTTGAGGCTCCCCAGAGGATCCACGATCGTCATCTCGCTCTCCTGTGTGAACAACAAAAACAAAGTCAGACAGAATAAAACAAATTCACCTTAGTAGTAAAGTGGATGATTGTAGGCTAGAAATACGTTTTTTAAGTTGCTGAAATCCTAAGCAGTGTGCCAGACGACTTTGATCACCAATATAGGCCCCCATTCTGTGTTTGCTAAAATTTCGCCACGAGAGCGATGCACACACAATTGTTTCAGAAACTCTTCCCTGCTAATGAGGAAACCACTAGTTATGGATGTAGTATATCTGGTAATGAGGAAACCACTAGTTATGGATGTAGTATATCTGGTAATGAGGAAACCACTAGTTATGGATGTAGTATATCTGGTAATGAGGAAACCACTAGTTATGGATGTAGTATATCTGCTAATGAGGAAACCACTAGTTATGGATGTAGTATATCTGGTAATAAGGAAACCACTAGTTATGGATGTAGTATATCTGCCTGGAGCAAAAATGGTGAGCGAAGATTTTAGTTTTTCACAATGTATTCTGAATATTACAGCGCAAGATCAGGATGCTACTGAAGGAAACCCACATTAAGTTCTGTGTCTATTCACTAATTCACCACCGTGGGGGAAAACTCAGGAGAGTTCTGATAGGCTGACAGCAAAAATAGCCTCCATTTCCAGGTTGAATATGAGTGCATTTCACACTACTTTTGGATTAAAATTGTAAGGTTTCTTTGAATGTCCTGGTTAATATAATTGTTTGTGTCGTTATCGCAATTCAACTGCTTTATACTTAAAAACACCAGTAAAATGCTCTTTGGTTAGCTTTGCTACCAGTCTGTCAAGGAGCATTAGCATGCTTTATACTTAAAAACACCAGTAAAATGCTCTTTGGTTAGCTTTGCTACCAGTCTGTCAAGGAGCATTAGCATGTTTTATACTTAAAAACACCAGTAAAATGCTCTTTGGTTTCGCTTTGCTACCAGTCTGTCAAGGAGCATTAGCATTCAAGCTAACAAATGTTGTATCTCAACATCATTCTCTGTGGTTAATCTACATTGTAAACTGGGTGGTTCGAGCCCTGAATGCTGATTGGCTGACAGCCGTGGTATATCAGACTGCTCTAATTACATTGGTAACCAACATTTATAATAAACTCAGCAAAAAAAAAGAAACGTCCCCTTTTCAGGACCCTGTCTTTCAAAGATAATTCGTTTTTAAAGATTTTTAAAGATAAAAATCCAAATAACTTCAGAGATCTTCATTGTAAAGGGTTTAAACACAGTTTCCCATGCTTGTCCAATGAACCGTAAACAATTAATGAACATGCACCTGTGGAACGGTCGTTAAGACAGTTACAGACGGTAGACAATTAAGGTCACAGTTATGAAAACTTAGGACACTAAAGTGGCCCTTCTACTGACTATGAAAAACACTAAAATAAAGATGCCCAGGGTCCCTGCTCATCTGTGTGAACATGCCTTATGCATGCTGCAAGGAGGCATGAGGACTGCAGATGTGGCCAGGGCAATAAATCGCAATGTCCGTACTGTGAGACGCCTAAGACAGCGCTACAAGGAGACAGGACAGACAGCTGATCGTCCTCGCAGTGGCAGACCACGTGACAACACCTGCACAGGATCAGTACATCCGAACATCACACCTGCAGGACAGGTACAAGATGGCAACAACAACTGCCCGAGTTACACCAGGAACGCACAATCCCTACATCAGTGCTCAGACTGTCCGCAATAGGCTGAGAGAGGCTGGACTGAGGGCTTGTACGCCTGTTGTAAGGCAGGTCCTCACCAGACATCACCGGGAACAACGTCGCCTATGGGAAGAAACCCACAGTCGCTGGACCAGACAGGAAAAAGTGCTCTTTGCTGACGAGTCACGGTTTTGTCTCACCAGGGGTGATGGTCAGATTTGCGTTTATCATCGAAGGAATGGGCGTTACACTGAGGCCTGTACTCTAGTACGGGATCGATTTGGAGGTGGAGGGTCCGTCATGGTCTGGGGCGGTGTGTCACAGCATCATCGGACTGAGCTTGTTGTCATTGCAGACAATATCAACGCTGTGCGTTACCGGGAAGACATCCTCCTCCCTCATGTGGTACCCTTCCTGCAGGCTCATCCTGTCATGACCCTCCAGCATGACAATGCCACCAACCATACTGCTCGTACTGTGCGTGATTTCCTGCAAGACAGGAATGTCAGTGTCCTGCCATGGCAAGCGAAGAGCCCAGTTCTCAATCCCATTGAGCACGTCTGGGACCTGTTGGATCGGAGGGTGAGGGCTAGGGCCATTCCCCCACAGAAATGTCCGGGAACTTGCAGGTGACTTGGTGGAAGAGTGCGGTAACATCTCACAGCAATAACTGGCAGATCTGGTGCAGTCCATGAGGAGGAGATGCACTGCAGTACTTAATGCAGCTGGTGGCCACACCAGATACTGACTGTTACTTTTGATTGTGACCCCCCCTTTGTTCAGGGACACATTATTACATTTCTGTTAGTCAAATGTCTGTGGAACTTGTTCAGTTTCTCTCAGTTGTTGTTATGTTCATACAAATATTTACACATGTTAAGTTTGCTGAAAATAAACGCAGTTGACAGTGAGAGGACGTTTCTTTTTAGTTTAGTCCTTGTATCTTAACATCAGTCTGTGGTTAATCTATATTCTATCTAAATGAAAATTCTACCAATTTTAAAGTAACTTTTATTGCCATTGCCAATTGTGTAAAAATAACCTACATAAAGCCAACAAATAAAAACATTGCAGCCTGCAGTTAGAAAATATCCTGATAAAAATAAATCTCCTATAAATCACATTGGCTACACATACGATGTTTCCAGTTCCTAGCAGACAGGCTATCAACTATGTATTAACTTGGTCTGGCCCAGAAAAACTAGGTTGTCCCTTTAAAAAAAAATATACCAATCTGCAGTTTAAACAATAAGAAAGCTGTCATTCCACCACTGTTTTGGTAATAAGATGGATGGGGCTGGAGAAATGTAACTACTCTCAAATTCATAGATAGACCTATGGATGCAAGGACTGACCATCCATGATATCAACATTATAGTTTTAACCATGTTGAGGCTATACAGTGTTGATTTACATTGTTTCTAAACATTGGATTAAAAAAGCTTATTTTGGGTTCTGATGGGGTACAACAGTTGAACTAAGCTCATGAGGCATGCGTTATATTATTCAAGAATCAATGGCTATAAATAAAGAATATAAAAGTCAAAATATGGATGTTGTAATTACAGATTGGACTTGGAAAGTATTCAGACCCCTTCACTGTTTACACATTTTGTTACATTACATCCTTATTCTAAAATGGATTCAATTAAATAGTTTCCTCATTAATCTACACACAATACACTATAATGATAACATTTTTTTTTTAAATGTGCACATTTATAAAAAATAAAAAACATGAATAACTTATTTACATAAGTATTTAGACCCAAAATTGAGATCAGGTGCATCCTGTTTCCTGACTCTCAGACCATGAGAAACAAGATTCTCTGGTCTGTTGAAACCTAGATTAAACTCTTTGGCCTGAATGACAAGCATCATGTCTGGCACCAACCTGGCACCATCCCTATGGTGGCAGGGACTGGAGGACTTGTCAGGCTTGAGGGAACTAGTCAGCATTGAGGGTAAGATGAACAGAGCAAGTACAGAGAGATTCTTGATGAAAATCTGCTCCAGAGCGCTCAGAACCTCAGACTGGGGTGAAGGTTCACCTTGCAACAGGACAAAGACTCTAAGCACACAGCCAAGACAACGCAGGAGTGGCTTCAGGACAAAGACTCTAAGCACACAGCCAAGACAACGCAGGAGTGGCTTCAGGACAAAGACTCTAAGCACACAGCCAAGACAACGCAGGAGTGGCTTCAGGACAAAGACTCTAAGCACACAGCCAAGACAACGCAGGAGTAGCTTCAGGACAACGACTCTGAATACTTTTTTCTATGCAGAGAACAATGGGAGACAGTCCCCAAAGTGTGCCAAGCTTGTAGTGTCATACCCAAGAAGCCTGAAGGCTGTAATTGCTGCCAAAAAAGTACTGAGGAAAGGGTCTGAATACTTAATTAAATGTGATTTCAGTTGTTGTTGTTTTTTTGCAAAATTGTCTAAAAATCTGTTTTTCTTTTGTCATTGTGTATATATATATGTAAACCGTTTTAAAATAAGGCTGTAACATAACATAACGAGGGGAAAAAAAGTCGCTCTGGATAAGAGCGTCTGCTAAATGACTTAAATGTAAATGTAAAAGCCAATGGGTCGGAATCATTTAAACGTCCAAATATGGATGAGGTAATTGTAGATTTACTCATTTATAGCCACACATCAGTTCAAAAACTGCAGAGTTTGTACCTCTGTATTTAAGACAGTACTTACTAGTGTTAATCAGGGACCGGTTTCCCAAAACCATTTTATGGCTAAGTTCATCGTTACCATTGGATGCCTTAAGATGTGTTTGGGAAACCGGGCCCAGATATCCCGTAACCTCATCTTCTTCCTCCGCCTTTCTGGATGTGACAGCCATCTCCTCCTCCTCCTCTTTCACTCCAAAAACTGCATCCTCCTCTTTCTCCTCTTCTTTTACTGTAACATCCTCCTCTTTCACTCTGAACGTGCCTTCTTCTTTCACTGAAACGTCTTTCTCTTCTTCTTTAACCGGAACAGACTCAACCTCTACCTGTTTTTTAACGGTGACAGCCTCCTCTTCTTTCTCCTCTTTAACGACAACGTTCAGCCACAGACCCTCTTCATCCGTCCAGCAGACCTCCTCTTCTTTAACAGGAGGAGAGTAGCTCAGTGAACTCATGGTCGGAGATGTTAGCTAGCTATGCTAATGAATGAGCAGCAATCTAAATTGCCATGAGCCGACCAATAACATCGTAAATATTAAAGTAAATGGGATAACTAACTAGACGACAGAAGTGGGTATAAAACACAGTGGCTAATATACACTAAAGCGTCTAAAGAGCTTTATTGGTTCGTCTATTTTGTCTATCAAGCTACCGAGGTGTCTGACTAACTGTTGCTGCTGATGAAAGAAGAGTTCCGTCCACTACATTATACGTCACACCAGCAGCATCGGCTTAAATTCCCAGACCGCCATCTGCTGACTGGAGTGGGTAACGCAGATGTGTAAAATGCAGAGTTTATATTCAGACAAAAAGTTAATCGGTAGGAAGCATGCGTTTTTACCCACCAATGTAACAACACAGTGTGGTTAAAGACTTAGTAACGTAGAAGCAGTCACAATCTGGTTACCTATATGTGCAAACTGTTGTTTTCTCAAGAGCGGTTTGTGGCACAGTCGAGGGTTCGAGACCTTCGTCCTGTTGTTTCATTACACTACATATTTATTAACTTCCGATATCTTCTAAACTACCTACAAGGCACAACGTCATATTGATCTACTATATATAAACAGTAAATTTGAATTAGTCTGTGCTACCAAGTTTGTATGCGTTTTACGTTTTACATGCTGACAAGACCTGAGGCGTTTGTCACGAGCATGTTAATTTTGTCCATCCAGACTCGATCAGCAGTTTGAAATATCAAAATGAACCAACTATATTAATTGTGGGACTGGTCGAAAAACATTAAACACTCATGGCAATTTAGATAGCTTGCTGTTGCTAGCTCAATTGTCATGGGATATAAACATGGAGCTGTTATTTTACCGGAAATTCACAATGTCCTCTACTCTGACAATTAATCCACAGATAAAACGGTAAACCGAATTTGTTTCTAGTTATCCTACTTCAGGCTTCTTCTTCTGAGTCAAATACTAAATGTTCAGTGAGTGTTTGGTGGTTATATAATTCACTTTCCTACTAACTTTCCAAAAGTTGACGTGCCAAAATCTTACCAAACCATTCATTATTCTACTAACAATGCTCACCAATGTAGCTGACCGATGTAGAGAGACAAGTGCAGAATGTTTTTGTGATGGGGGTAATACAGTTGAAACATTTATAAGTAATTAAGGAATACTTATAAAGTATTTAATGAAGGAATACCTAGGATAGGATAAGTATTCCCTCCCCCCCCCCTTTAAGATTTAGATGCACTATCGTAAAGTGACTGTTCCACTGGATGTCATAAGGTGAATGCACCAATTTGTAAGTCGCTCTGGACATTTTAATACATTTTAGAATAAGTCTGTAACGAAACACAAAGTGGAAAAAGTCAAGGGGTCTGAATACTTTCAGAAGGCACTGTCCAAAGAAAAGTATTGTGATGTCATTATGGGGTATTGTGATGTCATTATGGGGTATTGTGATGTCATTATGGGATATTGTAGCACATAATTAGAACGTATTCTCTAACGGTGCATCTCTGAGCTAAGGTTAACTCAATCATTTAATGCTAAGACATCAATATTAGCTCCTTGTTCCTCAGCCTTAATAATAGTTGCATAATGGTAAACCTAGACACTTGCATCTTATAGTATTCTGAGTGGTGACGATAGGCTCACAACCTTGGCTCTACCCACTGGATTCTATTACGGGCCCTATAGCGTTCACATGGTAATGGAGTCAGATTGATGATGGTAGTTAATTATTATTCAACATCATTATTACACTGCAAAATGGAGACCCCTCATCCTCAGTCGATGGGGATTTCCACCAACCTACATAATGGTTGGATCATTTCCACCAACCTACATAATGGTTGGATCATTTCCACCAACCTACATAATGGTTGGATCATTTCCACCAACCTACATAATGGTTGGATCATTTCTACCAACCTACATAATGGTTGGATCATTTCTACCAACCTACATAATGGTTGGATCATTTCTACCAACCTACATAATGGTTGGATCATTTCCACCAACCTACATAATGGTTGGATCATTTCCACCAACCTACATAATGGTTGGATCATTTCCAACCTACATAATGGTTGGATCATTTCTACCAACCTACATAATGGTTGGATCATTTCCTCCAACCTACATAATGGTTGGATCATTTCCACCAACCTACATAATGGTTGGATCATTTCTACCAACCTACATAATGGTTGGATCATTTCCACCAACCTACATAATGGTTGGATCATTTCCACCAACCTACATAATGGTTGGATCATTTCCACCAACCTACATAATGGTTGGATCATTTCCACCAACCTACATAATGGTTGGATCATTTCCAAACTAAATGGTGACTCATCCAGTCGATGGGGATTTGTACACTGCTCAAAATTACGACTATATATCCTAGAAACCTGGTTAAAGTATCATTATGACCTCATGGATGAATTCTAGAATATACTACATATCCTAGAAACCTGGTTAAATTATCACTATGACATCATGGATGAATTCTAGAATATACTACACTGCTCAAAGAAATAAAGGGAACACTAAAATAACACATCCTAGATCTGAATGAATGAAATATTCTTATTAAATACATTTTTCTTTACATAGTTGAATGTGCTGACAACAAAATCACACTAAAATTATCAATGGAAATCAAATTTATCAACCCATGGAGGTCTGTATTTGGAGTGACACTCAAAGTTAAAGTGGAAAACCACACTACAGGCTGATCCAACTTTGATGTAATGTCCTTAAAACAAGTAAAAATGAGGCTCAGTAGTGTGTGTGGCCTCCACGTGCCTGTATGACCTCCCTACAACGCCTGGGCATGCTCCTGATGAGGTGGCGGATGGTCTCCTGAGGGATCTCCTCCCAGACCTGGACTAAAGCATCCGCCAACTCCTGGACAGTCTGTGGTGCAACGTGGTGTTGGTGGATGGAGCGAGACATGATGTCCCAGATGTGCTCAATTAGATTCAGGTCTGGGGAACGGGCGGGCCAGTCCATAGCATCAATGCCTTCCTCTTGCAGGAACTGCTGACACTCCAGCCACATGAGGTCGAGCATTGTCTTGCATTAGGAGGAACCCAGCAGAGGGCGCCAATGGCGAATTTGCCAATCTTGGTGTTCTCTGGTAAATGCCAAACATCCTGCACGGTGTTGGGCTGTAAGCACAAACCCCACCTGTGGACGTCGGGCCCTCATACCTCCCTCATAGAGTCTGTTTCTAACCGTTTGAGCAGACACATGCACATTTGTGGCCATTTTGCAGGGCTCTGGCAGTGCTCCTCTTGCTCTTCCTTGCACAAAGGCGGAGGTAGCGGTCCTGCTGCTGGGTTGTTGCCCTCTTCCACGTCTCCTGATGTACTGGCCTGTCTCCTGGTAGCGCCTCCATGCTCTGGACACTACGCTGACAGACACAGCAAACCTTGCCACAGCTCGCATTGATGTGCCATCCTGGATGAGCTGCACTACCTGAGCCACCTGTGTGGGTTGTAGACTCCGCCTCTTGCTACCACTAGAGTGAAAGCACCGCCAGCATTCAAAAGTGACCAAAACATCAGCCAGGAAGCATAGGAACCGAGAAGTGGTCTGTGGCCACCACCTGCAGAACCACTCCTTTATTGGGGGTGTCTTGCTAAATGCCTATAATTTCCACCTGTTGTCTATTCCATTTGCACAACAGCATGTGAAATGTATTGTCAATCAGTGTTGCTTCCTAAGTGGACAGTTTGATTTCACAGAAGTGTGATTGACTTGGGAGTTACATTGTGTTGTTTAAGTGTTCCCTTTATTTTTTTGAGCAGTGTATATTACACTACAATTTCTAAATTTTCAACAAAAAATGTACTGGATTGGTTGAAAAGTGATAACATTTACACAGTATGCACTATTTTGACATAGTGTAAGATATACTGAATTGATACTATTTTTCATTTAAAAAAAAAAACATCTCATTTTTTCAATTGAACCTTTCTTGAACAAGTCAGTTAAGAACAAATTATTATCTACAAAGACTGCCAACAACAACCTGGACGACGCTGGGTCCATTGTGCGCCGCCCTATGGGACTCACTATCACAGCCTGTTGTGATACAGCCGAGATTCGAACCAGGGTTTCTGTAGTGATGCCTCAAGCACATATTTTTTTTGTTGGTTTTGCAAGTGTTGATTGGTCGGTCATTGGGTTCATTTGTTTTGCAAGTGTTGATTGGTCGGTCATTGGGTTCATTTGTTTTGCAAGTGTTGATTGGTCGGTCATTGGGTTCTTTTGTTTTGCAAGTGTTGATTGGTCGGTCATTGGGTTCATTTGTTTTGCAAGTGTTGATTGGTCGGTCATTGGGTTCATTTGTTTTGCAAGTGTTGATTGGTCGGTCATTGGGTTCATTTGTTTCTACAATAAGTTCAAATCAAAGCAAGCTTTATTTATATAACATTTCACATTTCAGAAATTTTGCTTCACATGAAAAAAAAACACAAATAAAATGAATATTTACAACACAACATATGAGGATAAAAAAACAAAAGAATAACCAAAAAAATGAAAGACTAATGATCATTCTAAGGAAAAGCTATTGATTAAAATAGTAAGAATAGGATGTAATATCCAACCAGAAATATAAGTTAGTTTTACGACGTTGTTAGTAAACAATATAATTGTACCAAAAAAATTGTCAAATAATTCTGATGTAAATATTTTGAAATATCAAACCGAACCCCTTTTAATATGTATGACAATAATGTATTTTAAACTTTCACTTAAAAAATTAAAAATAATAAGACATCGGGCATCAAATCAATAACCAATATGTAGAAACAATTTGTGATATTGAAAGGTTAAATCAATAACCAATATGTAGAAAGTTTGTGAAAAGTTAAACATAAAATGTACTATCTACACAAACATGTTCCACAGTAGTAATCATATCATCATTTTAGACCCAAGCCACCCCCAAGCCTTTGAATTACTCCCCTCTGGGCGCAGGTATAGGGCCTCAGCAGGAAAAACAGAACGAGACAATCATTTATGCCAGGTGTGATATCCCTCCTAAATAGCTCGGACGAATGTTCCCATTGACCCTGTAAGGCCAGCAGGCTAGTCTTTTCTTCTTCTTAAAAAAAAAAGAGTTGTATTTCTTACTATTATTATTTTTATAGGTATGTAACTGTTATGAAAGTTGTATTGTGTGTGTTGGTGTGTGTGTGTGTGTGTAGTGTGTGTGTGTGTGGTGTGTGTGTGATGGTGTGTGTGTAGTGTAGTGTGTGTGAGTGTGTGTGAGTGTGTGTGTGTGTGTGTGTGTGTGTGTGTGATGGTGTGTGTGTGATGGTGTGTGTGTGTGTGTCAATCTTGTTTTGTATTTAAACGCCACTTTAAAATGTGTAAATTTCTCCATGGGGACAATAAAGTCAGTAAGTATATTACTTACGCTGTTGTTTTGACAACATCTATTAGGGGGGAAATCAGGTTGTTTGTGCTGTTGAAACTAACACAACTAAAAAAAACACACAGAAATGGGAGATATATTTTACCTCACTGGTTAGAGGACAACCTGCAGAAAACAGCTAGCTACATTTTGAAGTGCTGTATTCTCATTCAAATGGGGCGCCAAGTGTAACAACTCTTTTTTCTTGTTAATCAAATAAATAGTACTCATTTACTTCCCCTGATGAGGCCTGGATTCATCCCGAGGCTAATATCTATATCACGCTGAAATCAATAGAACAGGGGGTCAAACGTTTACGATTCTACATTGTGACATCATTAAAATACTCCTACTACAATGTTAAAACATTCTACATTGTGACATCATTAAAATACTCCTACTACAATGTTAAAACATTCTACATTGTGACATCATTAAAATACTCCTACTACAATGTTAAATAACATTCTACATTGTGACATTTTATTGATATCATGAAACAACTTCATGTATGTATTTTCAAAAGTTTACCAGCATATCTCTTTCCACATTGATCACAGCTATAAGAATTCTCTCCTGTGTGTGTTCTCTGGTGTGATATCAGGATGTTTGGCTAAAACTCTTCCCACATTGATTACAGCTATGAGGTTTCTCTCCTGTGTGTGTTCTCTGGTGTGATATCAGGATGTTTGGCTAAAACTCTTCCCACATTGATTACAGCTACGAGGTTTCTCTCTTGTGTGTCCGCTGGTGAACAGTCAGATGGCTAGATGAAGTAAAACTTTTCACACATTGATCACAGCTATAAGGTTTCTCTCCTGTGTGAGATCTCCGGTGTATAGTCAGACTGCTAGATGTAACAAATTTCTTCTCACACTGATCACAGCTATAAGGTTTCTCTCCTGTGTGTGTTCTCTGATGTACCTTCAGGCAGCTTGAGTGAGTAAACCTTTTCCCACATTGATCACAGCTAAAAAGTTTCTCTCCAGTGTGAATTCTCTGGTGTAATTGTAATGTATATAATTTCGAGAAACTCTTCCCACAGTCAGAGCAGCTATAAAGTTTCTCTCCAGTGTGAATTCTCTGGTGTGATTGTAATGTATATAATTTCGAGAAACTCTTCCCACAGTCAGCGCAGCTATAAGGTTTCTCCCCTGTGTGTGTTCTCTGGTGTGTTTTTAGGCTGCTTGGAACATTAAAACTCTTCCCACATTGATCACAGCTATAAGGTTTCTCTCCTGTATGGATTCTCTGATGTCTTTTGAGGTCTGCTGAAGAGGTAAACCTCTTCCCACAGTCAGAGCAGCAGTGAGATGTCTCTCCAGTGTGAATTCTCTGGTGTACTTTTAGTGAATCTGATCTTGAATAACTCTTCCCACAGTCAGAGCAGCGATGAAGTTTCTTCCCTGTGTGTTTCCGTTGGTGTTTCTTGAGGTGTTCTGATGTGAAGAGACTCTCCTCTGCCTCATCAGCTTCAGGATGTTGTTGAGGCTCCCCAGAGGATCCACAATAGTCACGTCTCTCTCCTGTGTGAACAACAAAGTCAGACAGATGATTAAAGGGCCACTGTTTATTTTAGCGGAAAGGGGATGCCCCTTGTTATAGTACAACAATTTACATCTGTAATGAATGTTTAAATAATATGACAGTCGGTTCAACAACAGTAATATTGTCTTATTTTTCTCTCACTTCAGAAGTAACATTTATGAAAAAACAAAAAAACAAACAAAAAAACAAGTTATTACAGAAACTCAAAGCAGTGTGGCAGACCACTTCAATATTGGCCCCTTTCTGTGTTTGCTAAACTTTCAGCACGAGTGCAATGCGCACGCAATTTGGTTGCAGAAACTCCTCCCTGAGAATGCAGAAACCTTTAGTTACGGATGTAGTATATCTGCGTATAGCAAAGAAATTGGCGAGATTGTAGTTTTTGAATAATACCACAGACTTTTAGAGCAAGATCTGGTGTGCTACTCAAGGAAACTCACTTTAACTTCTTGGTGACATGGGAGGCAGTATTGAGTAGCTTGGAAGAATAAGGTGCCCAGAGTAAACTGCCTGCTACTCAGACATAAAAGCTAGAATATGCATATAATTAGTATATTTGGATAGAAAACACTCTGAAGTAACTAAAAAACGTTTGAAAGATGTCTGTGAGTATAACAGAACTCATATGGCAGGCGAAAACCTAAGAAAAATCAAACCAGGAAGTGGGAAATCTGAGGCTTGTAGGTTTTCCAACTCAGCCCCTATTGAAGATACAGTGGGATATTGGTCATCTTGCACTTCCTAAGGCTTCCACTAGATGTCAACAGTCTTTAGAACCTTGTTTGAGGCTTCTACTGTGAAGGGGGGCTGAATGAGAGGGGAATGAGTCAGGTGTCTGGCAGAGTACCTTGGGCTCATGATGCGCGCGGTCATGTGAGAGTTACCTCGCATTCCATTGCTTTTCTACAGACAAAAGAATTCTCCGGTTGGAACATTATTGAAGATGGATGTTAAAAACATCCTAAAGATTGATTGATTCTATACATCGTTTGACATGTTTCTACGGACTGTAACGGAACTTTTTGTCCGACCTTTCGGGTTTGGATTTGTTTACCAAACGCCCTAACAAAAAGGGGTATTTGGACATAAATTATGAACTTTATCAAACAAATCAAACATTTGTTGCGGAACTAGGATTCCTGGGAGTGCATTCTGATGAAGATCATCAAACGTAAGTGAATATTTATAATGCTATTTCTGACTAATGTTGACTGCACAACATGGCAGATATCTGCTTGGCTGTTTTGGTCTCTGAGCGCCGTACTCAGATTATTGCATGGTTTGCTTTCTCCGTAAAGTTAAAAAAAAATCTGACACAGCGGTTCCATTAAGGAGAAGTTTATCTAAAGTTCCATGTATAACAGTTGTATCTTTTCTCAATGTTTATTATGAGTTTTTCTGCAAAATCACCGGATGTTTTGGAATCAAAACATTACTGCACTTAACGTGCCAATGTAAACTGAGATTTTTGGATGTAAATATGCACATTATCAAACAAAACATACATGTATTGTGTAACATTTTTGTGACTCCTATCTTTGGCTGGGAAAATGGCTGTGTTTTTTTGACTTGGCAATGAGTATTTCTGTAAATTGATGTGGCTCTCTGCAAAATCGTTGCATGTTTTGGAAATACTGAACACAACATGCCAATGTAAAGTAAGATTTTTGGATATAAATACATACAGAACATAACGCGTCAATGTATACTTAGATTTTTTTTATATAAATATGAACTTTATCGAACAAAACATACACGTATTGTGTAACATGAAGTCCTATGAGTGTTATCTGATGAAGATCATCAAAGGTTAGTGATTCATTTTATCTATATTTCTGCTTTGGCTGTGTTTTTCTGTGACTTGGTGGTGACCTAACATAATCGTTTGTGGTTGCTTTCACTGTAAAGCCTTTTTGAAATCACACACTGTGGCTGGATTAACGAGAATTTTATATTTAAAATGGTGTAAAATACTTGTATGCTTGAGGAATTTTAATTATGAGATTCTTGTTGTTTTGAATTTGGCGCCCTGCACTTTCACTGGCTGGGTGGGACGCTACCGTTCCACCCAGTTCTCATAGGTTGACAGAAAAAACGGCCTCCATTTACAGGTTGCTTATGAGTGCAGTTCACACTACTTTTGGATTATAATTGTAAGGCTTGTTTGAATCACCTGCTTAATATAACGTTTGTGCCATCGTCTCAAATAAACCGCTTTAGACTTTAAAAAAAATACTAACTACAACCAGTAAAATGCTCTGTGGCTTTTTCATCAGCCTGACAGTGAGCATTTAGCATTCAAGCTAACAAGTGCTGCATCCAAAACAGGTATTTTGCTAGCAATTATCTTATAGACTATTCAAGCAATAATCAAAACAACAATTGTAAGCATTTTGAGAACCCCAAATAGTGTTTTTGGTTAGAAGTACAAACCTGGTAAATCTAGACTGTTGAATGGTCCCAGATGGTGAACAGTTTATTTAGTAATAACCTGGTAAATCTAGACTGTTGAATGGTCCCAGATGGTGAACAGTTTATTGAGTAATAACCTGGTAAATCTAGACTGTTGAATGGTCCCAGATGGTGAACAGTTTATTTAGTAATAACCTGGTAAATCTAGACTGTTGAATGGTCCCAGATGGTGAACAGTTTATTTAGTAATAACCTGGTAAATCTAGACTGTTGAATGGTCCCAGATGGTGAACAGTTTATTTAGTAATAACCTGGTAAATCTAGACTGTTGAATGGTCCCAGATGGTGAACAGTTTATTTAGTAATAACCTGGTAAATCTAGACTGTTGAATGGTCCCAGATGGTGAACAGTTTATTGAGTAATAACCTGGTAAATCTAGACTGTTGAATGGTCCCAGATGGTGAACAGTTTATTGAGTAATAACCTGGTAAATCTAGACTGTTGAATGGTCCCAGATGGTGAACAGTTTATTTAGTAATAACCTGGTAAATCTAGACTGTTGAATGGTCCCAGATGGTGAACAGTTTATTTAGTAATAACCTGGTAAATCTAGACTGTTGAATGGTCCCAGATGGTGAACAGTTTATTGAGTAATAACCTGGTAAATCTAGACTGTTGAATGGTCCCAGATGGTGAACAGTTTATTTAGTAATAACCTGGTAAATCTAGACTGTTGAATGGTCCCAGATGGTGAACAGTTTATTTAGTAATAACCTGGTAAATCTAGACTGTTGAATGGTCCCAGATGGTGAACAGTTTATTTAGTAATAACCTGGTAAATCTAGACTGTTGAATGGTCCCAGAGGGTGAACAGTTTATTTAGTAATAACCTGGTAAATCTAGACTGTTGAATGGTCCCAGAGGGTGAACAGTTTATTTAGTAATAACCTGGTAAATCTAGACTGTTGAATGGTCCCAGATGGTGAACAGTTTATTTCGTAATAACCTGGTAAATCTAGACTGTTGAATGGTGCCAGATGGTGAACAGTTTATTTAGTAATAACCTGGTAAATCTAGACTGTTGAATGGTCCCAGATGGTGAACAGTTTATTTAGTAATAACCTGGTAAATCTAGACTGTTGAATGGTCCCAGATGGTCAACAGTTTATTTAGTAATAACCTGGTAAATCTAGACATGTTGAATTGTCCCAGATGGTGAACAGTTTATTTAGTAATAACCTGGTAAATCTAGACATGTTGAATTGTCTCAGATGCTGTACAGTTTATTTAGTAATAACCTGGTATCTGCATAAGAGCATCTGCTAAATGACAAAAAAGAAGAAAACTAAAATACATTGATATGAATAACTGGTTAAATATATACTATATATATACTATATATATATAAAAATATAACATGCAATAATTTCTTAGTTACAGTTTATATAAGACAATCTGTCAATTTAAATAAATTCATTAGGCCCTAATCTATGGATTTAACAACTGGGAATGCAGATATGCATCTGTTGGTCACTTTAAGAAAAAACGGTATGGGCGTGGATCAGAAAACCAGTCAGTATCTGGTGTGACCACCATTTGCCTCATGCAGCAAGACACATCTTTGCATAGCGTTGATCAGGCTGTTGATTGTGGCCTGTGGAATGTTCCCCCACTCCTCTTCAATGGCTGTGCGAAGTTGCTGGAAATTTGAGGTAACTAGGAAATGCTGTCGTACACAATCCAGAGCATCCCAAACATGCTCAATGGGTGGCATGTCTGGTGAGTAGGCAGGCCATGGAAGAACTGGGTCATTTCCAGCTTCCAGGAATTGTGTACAGATCCTTGCGATATGGAGCTGTGCATTATCATGCTGAAACAACATGCCACAGATGTCTCAAGTTTTGAAGTTTGAAGGAGAGTGCAATTGGCATGCTGACTGCAGGAATGTCTACCAGAGCTGTTTACCAGAGAACCTAATGTTAATTTCTCGACCATAAGCCGCTTCCAAAGTCGTTTTAGAAAATTTGGTCCAACAGGCTTCACAACTGCAGACCACATGTAATCACGCCAGCCCAGGACCTCCACATTCGTCTGAGACAAACTGTGAATTATTTCTGTCTGTAATTAAAATACATTTTGTGGGGGGAAAACGTATTATGATTGGCTGCCTGCCCAGTCATGGGAAATCCCAAGATTATGGCCTAATTAATTTATTTCAATTGACTGATTTCTTTATATGAACTGTAGCTCAGGAAAATCGTTGAAATTCTTGCAAGTTTATATTTTTTATTTATTTTTACTCTGTTACGTCTAGTCTGTGAAACCAGGCTGTAAATTGAGGCAGTTGTGATCAATATGATGAACCCGTTTCCACAACATTTAAGAACCTGGTGATAGAAAACAGTGTGAATGTAATAATGACAATGGACTTAGGAGTAATTTAGTGGACTGGTAGTGTTTTCATTTGACTTAGAAAGAGTAGGACCAATAAGGACAATGGACTTACTCAGGAGTAATTTAGTGGACTGGTAGCGTTTTCATTCGACTTAGAAAGAGTAGGACCAATAAGGACAATGGACTTACTCAGGAGTAATTTAGCTAACTAGGAGTAATTTAGCGGACTGGTATAGCGTTTTCATTTGACTTAGAAAGAGTAGGACCACATCAATTTCAATTGATTGTAGCAATATACCTGAGAACACAGCGTTTAAGTCAGTCAGTACTCTCAAGTCAGACTGAGATAGTCACTTGACGTCCGGGCAATCCATTCTTCTTTCCATCAATAAATGCAAAAGGACAGCTGAAAGATGCTCTCTACCCTAAACTGTATTTATTGTTTGGAGAGACGGGGTTCCATCCTCCCAGGTAGATGGGCTGGTGTTGGATCCTATAGGGTTAAAGTAGTGGGATGGGATGGTGTTGGATCCTTTAGGGTTAAAGTAGTGGGATGGTGTAGGATCCTTTAGGGTTAAAGTAGTGGGATGGTGTAGGATCCTTTAGGGTTAAAGTAGTGGGATGGTGTAGGATCCTATATGGTTAAAGTAGTGGGATGGTGTTGGATCCTTTAGGGTTAAAGTAGTGGGATGGTGTTGGATCCTTTAGGGTTAAAGTAGTGGGATGGTGTAGGATCCTATAGGGTTAAAGTAGTGGGATGGTGTTGGATCCTTTAGGGTTAAAGTAGTGGGATGGTGTAGGATCCTTTAGGGTTAAAGTAGTGGGATGGTGTTGGATCCTATAGGGTTAAAGTAGTGGGATGGGATGGTGTTGGATCCTTTAGGGTTAAAGTAGTGGGATGGTGTAGGATCCTATAGGGTTAAAGTAGTGGGATGGTGTTGGATCCTTTAGGGTTAAAGTAGTGGGATGGTGTAGGATCCTTTAGGGTTAAAGTAGTGGAATGGTGTTGGATCCTTTAGGGTTAAAGTAGTGGGATGGTGTTGGATCCTTTAGGGTTAAAGTAGTGGGATGGTGTTGGATCCTATAGGGTTAAAGTAGTGAGCTGGTGTAGGATCCTTTAGGGTTAAAGTAGTGGGATGGTGTTGGATCCTATAGGGTTAAAGTAGTGGGATGGTGTTGGATCCTTTAGGGTTAAAGTAGTGGGATGGTGCAGGATCCTTTAGGGTTAAAGTAGTGGGATGGTGTAGGATCCTTTAGGGCCGAAGTAGTGGGCTGGTGTAGGATCCTTTAGGGCCGAAGTAGTGGGCTGGTGTAGGATCCTATAGGGTTAAAGTAGTGGGATGGTGTAGGATCCTATAGGGTTAAAGTAGTGGGATGGTGTAGGATCCTTTAGGTTTAAAGTAGTGGGATGGTGTAGGATCCTTTAGGGTTAAAGTAGTGGGATGGTGTAGGATCCTATAGGGCCAAAGTAGTGGGATGGTGTAGGATCCTTTAGGGTTAAAGTAGTGGGATGGTGTAGGATCCTATAGGGTTAAAGTAGTGGGATGGTGTAGGATGATATAGGACCAAAGTAGTGGGATGGTTTGGTGTAGGATCCTTTAGGGCCAAAGTAGTGGTATGGGTTGGTGTAGGATCCTATAGGGTTAAAGTAGTGGGATGGTGTAGGATCCTTTAGGGTTAAAGTAGTGGGATGGTGTAGGATCCTATAGGGTTAAAGTAGTGGGATGGTGTTGGATCCTATAGGGTTAAAGTAGTGGGATGGTGTTGGATCCTTTAGGGTTAAAGTAGTGGGATGGTGCAGGATCCTTTAGGGTTAAAGTAGTGGGATGGTGTAGGATCCTTTAGGGCCGAAGTAGTGGGCTGGTGTAGGATCCTTTAGGGCCGAAGTAGTGGGCTGGTGTAGGATCCTATAGGGTTAAAGTAGTGGGATGGTGTAGGATCCTATAGGGTTAAAGTAGTGGGATGGTGTAGGATCCTATAGGGCCAAAGTAGTGGGATGGTGTAGGATCCTTTAGGGTTAAAGTAGTGGGATGGTGTAGGATCCTATAGGGTTAAAGTAGTGGGATGGTGTAGGATGATATAGGACCAAAGTAGTGGGATGGTTTGGTGTAGGATCCTTTAGGGCCAAAGTAGTGGTATGGGTTGGTGTAGGATCCTATAGGGTTAAAGTAGTGGGATGGTGTAGGATCCTTTAGGGTTAAAGTAGTGGGATGGTGTAGGATCCTATAGGGTTAAAGTAGTGGGATGGTGTAGGATGATATAGGGCCAAAGTAGTGGGATGGTTTGGTGTAGGATCCTTTAGGGCCAAAGTAGTGGTATGGTTTGGTGTAGGATCCTATAGGGCCAAAGTAGTGGGATGGTGTAGGATCCTATAGGGCCAAAGTAGTGGTATGGGTTGGTGTAGGATCCTATAGGGCCAAAGTAGTGTTATGGGTTGGTGTAGGATCCTATATGGCCAAAGTAGTGGTATGGTGTAGGATCCTATAGGGCCAAAGTAGTGGTATGGGTTGGTGTAGGATCCTATAGGGCCAAAGTAGTGGTATGGGTTGGTGTAGGATCCTATAGGGCCAAAGTAGTGGGATGGTGTAGGATGATATAGGGCCAAAGTAGTGGGATGGTTTGGTGTAGGATCCTTTAGGGCCAAAGTAGTGGGATGGTGTAGGATCCTTTAGGGTTAAAGTAGTGGAATGGTGTTGGATCCTTTAGGGTTAAAGTAGTGGGATGGTGTTGGATCCTTTAGGGTTAAAGTAGTGGGATGGTGCAGGATCCTTTAGGGTTAAAGTAGTGGGATGGTGTAGGATCCTTTAGGGTTAAAGTAGTGGGATGGTGTAGGATCCTATAGGGCCAAAGTAGTGGGATGGTGTAGGATCCTTTAGGGTTAAAGTAGTGGGATGGTGTAGGATCCTATAGGGTTAAAGTAGTGGGATGGTGTAGGATGATATAGGACCAAAGTAGTGGGATGGTTTGGTGTAGGATCCTTTAGGGCCAAAGTAGTGGTATGGGTTGGTGTAGGATCCTATAGGGTTAAAGTAGTGGGATGGTGTAGGATCCTTTAGGGTTAAAGTAGTGGGATGGTGTAGGATCCTATAGGGTTAAAGTAGTGGGATGGTGTTGGATCCTATAGGGTTAAAGTAGTGGGATGGTGTTGGATCCTTTAGGGTTAAAGTAGTGGGATGGTGCAGGATCCTTTAGGGTTAAAGTAGTGGGATGGTGTAGGATCCTTTAGGGCCGAAGTAGTGGGCTGGTGTAGGATCCTTTAGGGCCGAAGTAGTGGGCTGGTGTAGGATCCTATAGGGTTAAAGTAGTGGGATGGTGTAGGATCCTATAGGGTTAAAGTAGTGGGATGGTGTAGGATCCTTTAGGTTTAAAGTAGTGGGATGGTGTAGGATCCTTTAGGGTTAAAGTAGTGGGATGGTGTAGGATCCTATAGGGCCAAAGTAGTGGGATGGTGTAGGATCCTTTAGGGTTAAAGTAGTGGGATGGTGTAGGATCCTATAGGGTTAAAGTAGTGGGATGGTGTAGGATGATATAGGACCAAAGTAGTGGGATGGTTTGGTGTAGGATCCTTTAGGGCCAAAGTAGTGGTATGGGTTGGTGTAGGATCCTATAGGGTTAAAGTAGTGGGATGGTGTAGGATCCTTTAGGGTTAAAGTAGTGGGATGGTGTAGGATCCTATAGGGTTAAAGTAGTGGGATGGTGTAGGATGATATAGGGCCAAAGTAGTGGGATGGTTTGGTGTAGGATCCTTTAGGGCCAAAGTAGTGGTATGGTTTGGTGTAGGATCCTATAGGGCCAAAGTAGTGGGATGGTGTAGGATCCTATAGGGCCAAAGTAGTGGTATGGGTTGGTGTAGGATCCTATAGGGCCAAAGTAGTGTTATGGGTTGGTGTAGGATCCTATATGGCCAAAGTAGTGGTATGGTGTAGGATCCTATAGGGCCAAAGTAGTGGTATGGGTTGGTGTAGGATCCTATAGGGCCAAAGTAGTGGTATGGGTTGGTGTAGGATCCTATAGGGCCAAAGTAGTGGGATGGTGTAGGATGATATAGGGCCAAAGTAGTGGGATGGTTTGGTGTAGGATCCTTTAGGGCCAAAGTAGTGGGATGGTGTAGGATCCTTTAGGGTTAAAGTAGTGGAATGGTGTTGGATCCTTTAGGGTTAAAGTAGTGGGATGGTGTTGGATCCTTTAGGGTTAAAGTAGTGGGATGGTGTTGGATCCTATAGGGTTAAAGTAGTGAGCTGGTGTAGGATCCTTTAGGGTTAAAGTAGTGGGATGGTGTTGGATCCTATAGGGTTAAAGTAGTGGGATGGTGTTGGATCCTTTAGGGTTAAAGTAGTGGGATGGTGCAGGATCCTTTAGGGTTAAAGTAGTGGGATGGTGTAGGATCCTTTAGGGCCGAAGTAGTGGGCTGGTGTAGGATCCTTTAGGGCCGAAGTAGTGGGCTGGTGTAGGATCCTATAGGGTTAAAGTAGTGGGATGGTGTAGGATCCTATAGGGTTAAAGTAGTGGGATGGTGTAGGATCCTTTAGGTTTAAAGTAGTGGGATGGTGTAGGATCCTTTAGGGTTAAAGTAGTGGGATGGTGTAGGATCCTATAGGGCCAAAGTAGTGGGATGGTGTAGGATCCTTTAGGGTTAAAGTAGTGGGATGGTGTAGGATCCTATAGGGTTAAAGTAGTGGGATGGTGTAGGATGATATAGGACCAAAGTAGTGGGATGGTTTGGTGTAGGATCCTTTAGGGCCAAAGTAGTGGTATGGGTTGGTGTAGGATCCTATAGGGTTAAAGTAGTGGGATGGTGTAGGATCCTTTAGGGTTAAAGTAGTGGGATGGTGTAGGATCCTATAGGGTTAAAGTAGTGGGATGGTGTAGGATGATATAGGGCCAAAGTAGTGGGATGGTTTGGTGTAGGATCCTTTAGGGCCAAAGTAGTGGTATGGTTTGGTGTAGGATCCTATAGGGCCAAAGTAGTGGGATGGTGTAGGATCCTATAGGGCCAAAGTAGTGGTATGGGTTGGTGTAGGATCCTATAGGGCCAAAGTAGTGTTATGGGTTGGTGTAGGATCCTATATGGCCAAAGTAGTGGTATGGTGTAGGATCCTATAGGGCCAAAGTAGTGGTATGGGTTGGTGTAGGATCCTATAGGGCCAAAGTAGTGGTATGGGTTGGTGTAGGATCCTATAGGGCCAAAGTAGTGGGATGGTGTAGGATGATATAGGGCCAAAGTAGTGGGATGGTTTGGTGTAGGATCCTTTAGGGCCAAAGTAGTGGGATGGTGTAGGATCCTTTAGGGCCAAAGTAGTGGGATGGTTTGGTGTAGGATCCTTTAGGGCCAAAGTAGTGGTTTGGTTTGGTGTAGGATCTTATAGGGCCAAAGTAGTGGGATGGTGTAGGATCCTATAGGGCCAAAGTAGTGGGATGGTGTAGGATCCTATAGGGCCAAAGTAGTGGTATGGGTTGGTGTAGGATCCTATATGGCCAAAGTAGTGGTATGGTGTAGGATCCTATAGGGCCAAAGTAGTGGTATGGGTTGGTGTAGGATCCTATATGGCCAAAGTAGTGGTATGGTGTAGGATCCTATAGGGCCAAAGTAGTGGTATGGTTTGGTGTAGGATCTTATAGGGCCAAAGTAGTGGGATGGTGTAGGATCCTATAGGGTTAAAGTAGTGGGATGGTGTAGGATCCTTTAGGGTTAAAGTAGTGGGATGGTGTAGGATCCTATAGGGCCAAAGTAGTGGGATGGGCTGGTGTAGGATCCTATAGGGCCAAAGTAGTAGGATGGTGTAGGATCCTTTAGGGCCAAAGTAGTGGGATGGGTTGGCTCCCAAGTGGTGCGGCGGTCTAAGACACTGCATCTCAGTGCTAGAGGTGTCCCTACAGACCCTGGGTCGATTCCAGGCTGTATCACAACCAGCCGTGGTCGAGAGTACCATAGGGGCGGCGCACAATTGGCCCAACATCGTCCGGGTGTGGCCGTCATTGTAAATAATAACTTGTTCTTAACTGACTTGTTAAATAAAGGTTCAATGAATCATACATAAATAAAAAGGTTAATTTATTGGGATTGTGTAGATGGGTTTTGGGGGACGGTGTAGAGTTAGATGGGTGATGGGGGATGGTGTAGGGTTAGATGGGTGATGGGGGATGGTGTAGGGTTAGATGGGTGATGGGGGATGGTGTCGATGGGTTTTGGGGGACGGTGTCGATGGGTTTTGGGGGACGGTGTCGATGGGTTTTGGGGGACGGTGTAGATGGGTTTTGGGGGACGGTGTCGATGGGTTTTGGGGGACGGTGTCGATGGGTTTTGGGGACGGTGTAGATGGGTTTTGGGGGACGGTGTCGATGGGTTTTGGGGGACGGTGTCGATGGGTTTTGGGGGACGGTGTCGATGGGTTTTGGGGGACGGTGTCGATGGGTTTTGGGGGACGGTGTAGATGGGTTTTGGGGGACGGTGTCGATGGGTTTTGGGGACGGTGTAGATTGGTTTTGGGGACGGTGTAGATGGGTTTTGGGGGACGGTGTAGATGGGTTTTGGGGGACGGTGTCGATGGGTTTGGGGGACGGTGTCGATGGGTTTTGGGGGACGGTGTCGATGGGTTTTGGGGGACGGTGTCGATGGGTTTTGGGGGACGGTGTCGATGGGTTTTGGGGGACGGTGTCGATGGGTTTTGGGGGACGGTGTCGATGGGTTTTGGGGGATGGTGTCGATGGGTTTTGTGGGATGGTGTAGATGGGTTTTGTGGGATGGTGTAGATGGGTTTTGGGGGATGGTGTAGATGGGTTTTGGGGGATGGTGTAGATGGGTTTTGGGGGATGGTGTAGATGGGTTTTGGGGGATGGTGTAGATGGGTTTTGGGGGATGGTGTAGAGTTAGATGGGTGATGGGGGATGGTGTAGGGTTAGGTGAGTGATGGGGGATGGTGTAGGGTTAGATGGGTGATGGGGGATGGTGTAGATGGGTTTTGGGGGATGGTGTAGGGTTAGATGGGTGATGGGGATGGTGTAGGGTTAGATGGGTTTTGGGGGATGGTGTAGGGTTAGATGGGTGATGGGGATGGTGTAGAGTTAGATGGGTTTTGGGGGATGGTGTAGGGTTAGATGGGTCTTGGGGGATGGTGTAGGGTTAGATGGGTTTTGGAGGATGGTGTAGGGTTAGATGGGTTTTGGGGGATGGTGTAGGGTTAGATGGGTGATGGGGGATGGTGTAGAGTTAGATGGGTGATGGGGATGGTGTAGGGTTAGATGGGTTTTGGGGGATGGTGTAGGGTTAGATGGGTGATGGGGATGGTGTAGGGTTAGATGGGTGATGGGGATGGTGTAGGGTTAGATGGGTGATGGGGACGGTGTAGGGTTAGATGGGTGATGGGGATGGTGTAGGATTAGATGGTTGATGGGGATGGTGTAGGGTTAGATGGGTTTTGGGGGATGGTGTAGGGTTAGATGGGTGATGGGGGATGGTGTAGGGTTAGATGGGTGATGGGGCTGGTGTAGGATTAGATGGTTGATGGGGATGGTGTAGGGTTAGATGGGTTTTGGGGGATGGTGTAGGGTTAGATGGGTGATGGGGGATGGTGTAGGGTTAGATGGGTGATGGGGATGGTGTAGGGTTAGATGGGTGATGGGGTTGGTGTAGGGTTAGATGGGTGATGGGGGATGGTGTAGGTTTAGATGGGTTTTGGGGGATGGTGTAGGGTTAGATGGGTGATGGGTGATGGTGTAGGGTTAGATGGGTGATGGGGGATGGTGTAGGTTTAGATGGGTGATGGGGATGGTGTAGGGTTAGATGGCGGTGCAATTTAACATTTTCTCCCTTCCCCCTTTTTCAGTTGTCAAATTGTGCAACCCCCCCAAAGGCAGCAATACAACGTCTTAGTGACGTTACACTACTCCCTCCTTTCAAAGAGCGCATTGTCCTCGCGTCCTCCTTGCGGCTCTACGTCTTACAGGAACGCGCTCACTGGCAAGCACACGCACTGTCGTGGATGCGAGGTCCGATCACTTCTGACACCAAAGATCAAGACTCGGCCCTAATTGTAACAACAACAACAACAACAACAACAAGAAATGGCCGATTTGATAGTGGGACTCCTTTACCGTGTGACTCTGCCCTTTAGTTCAACAACTGCATTGTGCTTCTGTTTTAAGACAGTAAATTACTTACTGGGGTTAATCAGATCCTCGTCCTCCTCTTCTTCTTCTTCTTCCAATATACCAGTTATGTCTCCCTCCTCTCCAAAATCGGAATCCTCCTCTTTCTCGTCCTCTTCTTCTTTCACTGCAACATCCTCATCCTCTACTTTTGTTACTGTGACATCCTCCTCTTCCTCTTCTTCTTTCACAACAACATTCAGCCACAGACCCTCTTTCTCCGTCCAGCAGACCTCCTCTTCTTCATCAGGAGGAGAGCAGCTCAGTGAACTCATGGTCAGAGATGTTAGCTAACAGTTAGCTATCTAGGCTAGTGAACTAAACCAGTCAGCTATCTGACTAATAACAACAGAGCACATATGAAATTAAATGGGATAACTAGCTAGACGACAGAAGAAGTGAGTTTAAAACACAGTGGATAATGTACATGAACGAGTGTAAAGAGCTTCAATGTTTCAGCTAGCAAGCTACCGAGGTGGCTGACCATTATCATTTAACTATAAAAGAACATGGCTGACTAGTTGGCTTGTCACTAGTTACTACAGCCACAAAGTCAACATCGGCTATCGTAAAAACAATATATGAAAACAAACATTACATTTTTTGTTGTCTTCATTTAAGGTTAGGCATTATGTTAGGTTTAAAAATCTGAATTGAATAAGAGAAGTTGGAGAATTGAGAATTGGGCGAGGTTTAGCCATAATTATGACTTTGTGACTGTGGTAACTAGTGACGACCGACTGGCTGTTGTTGTTTAAAGAAGAGTCCAGTTCACCACCACGTCACATTCTGGCAGACTGGCCTGAAAGACTCACAGCGCCCTCTGCTGACTGGAGTGGGAAACGCAGTTGAGGGAATGTTTTATTTTATTTTCTGACTACAAGTTAAAACAATTTCGACGATTGGTTTAATTGAATTTGAATTTCTCTCTCCCTCTCTATTTGACCCTCTCTCTCCTTCTCTCTTTGACCTTTTCTCTCCCTCTCTATTTGACCCTCTTTCTCCCTCTCTCTTTGACCATCTCAATTTAAAATTAAGGGGCTTTATTGGCATGAGAAACATATTGCCAAAGCAAGTGAAGTAGATAAACAAAAGTGAAATAAACAATAACAAATGAACATCAACAATTACACTCCCAAAAGTTCCAAAAAGAATAAAGACATTTCAAATGTCATATTATGTCTATATTCAGTGTTGTAATGATGTGCATATAGTTAAAGTGCAAAAGGGGAAATAAATAAACATAAACAGGTTGTATTTATAATGGTGTTTGTTCTTCACTGGTTGTCCTGGCAACAGGTCACACATCTTGCTGCTGTGATGCACACTGTGGTAATTCACCCAATAGATATGTGAGTTTTTCAAAATTGGATTTGTTTTCGAAATTCTTTGTGGATCTGTGTAATCTGAGGGAAATATGTGTCTCTAATATGGTCATACATTTGGCACGAGGTTAGGAACTGCAGCTCAGTTTCCACCTCATTTTGTGGGCAGTGAGCACATAGCCTGTCTTCTCTTGAAAGCCAGGTCTGCCTTCGGCGGCCTTTCTTAATAGCAAGGCTATGCTCAGAGTCTGTACATAGTCAAAGCTTTCCTTAATTTTGTGTCAGTCACAGTGGTCACGTATTTTGTCAATGTGTACTCTCTGTTTAGGACCAAATAGCATTCTAGTTCTCAGTTTTTTGTTAATTCTTTCCAATATGTCAAGTAATTATCTTTTTGTTTCTCATGGTTTGGTTGGGTCTAATTGTGTTGTTGTCCTGGGGCTCTGTGGTGTGTGTTTGTGAACAGAGCCCCAGGACCAGCTTGCTTAGGGGGCTCTTCTCCAGGTTCATCTCTCTGTAGGGTGTGTTTGTGAACAGAGCCCCAGGACCAGCTTGCTTAGGGGGCTCTTCTCTAGGTTCATCTCTCTGTAGGTGATGGCTTTGTTATGGAAGGTTTGGGAATCACTTCCTTTTAGATGGTTGTATAATTTAACGAATCTCTTTTCTAGATTTTGATCATTTGCGGATATCGGCCTAATTCTGCTCTGCATTCATTATTTGGTATTTTACGTTGTACACGGAGGATATTTTTTGCAGAATTCTGAATGCAGAGTCTCAATTTGGGGTTTGTCCCATTTTGTGAATTCTTGGTTGGTGAGCGGACCCCAGACTTCACAACCTTAAAGGCCAATGGGTTCTATAACGGATTCAAGTATTTTTAGTCAGATCCTAATTGGTATGTCCAATTTTATATTCCTTTTGATGGCGTACAAGGCCCTTCTTGCATTGTCTCGGGACAAGTGTCCCGACATCGGGACAGATGCTTCTCAATATGTGATATTTGTCTAGAATGACGTTGTAAACAAAAAACAACTTTCCGGGACATAGACATGTCTTCTATGGTCAGAAAGCTTAAATTCTTGTTAATCTAACTGCAGTGTCCGATGTATAGTAGCTATTACAGCGGGGGGAAATACCACGCTATTGTTTAAGGTACTACAACAAAACACTTTTCATGGCGACTGGTTTGATACATTCACCCTCTGACGGTAAATAATGTACTTACATTCAGTAATCTTGCTCCGATTTGTCACCCAGAGGGTCCCAGAGATAAAATGTAGCATAGTTTTGTTCGATAAAAGTGAAACATTTTTATATACTAACACGATCAGTGTTCAAAGCTGTCATCAAGGCAAAGGGTGGCGACTTTGAAGAATCTAAAATTATTTTAGATTTGTTTAACACTTTATTATTCCATGTGTTATTTCATAGTTATGATGTATTCTACAATGTAGATCATAGTAAAAATAAAGAAAAAACCCTTGAATTAGTAACTTTTTATATATACTATATAGTCCTGTGGCATATAATATATTAGTATAGTCTATGTGCCTTACAGCCTATTGATCCACATATCTCAACATAAAACTAGTGGATAAATGAAGATAGCTCACTCAGGCCGTTTACCATTGTCTACTTAAGGGAGCGGCTCTCCCATAGACACATTTACATTTTACATTAAAGTCATTTAGCAGACGCTCTTATCCAGAGCGACTTACAAATTGGCACCAATGCGATAGCAGCTGGGTCTGGTCTACATAGTTCCATGACTTTTCATTGAAACAGAGAAGAAATGAGGGATGTCTCACTTCCTCTTCCATCTCTCTGGTGAAGCGAAAAGACAAAACTAGCCAGTTCTAGAATATTGTGTTGTAGGATAGCTGAGCTGTCTGAAGACAGAGCGTTCAACCTGCAGGAGTTGATATCGTTTCCACGGTAACATGTATTTACATGGTGTGCTAAAACAGCCTTCGTTTTTGACTTAGGTAAAACTTTAGGTAAAACCATTTGACTTAGGTAAAACCTTGGGTAAAACCATTTGACTTAGGTAAAACCTTAGGTAAAACCATTTGACTTAGGTAAATCCATTTGACTTAGGTAAAACCATTTGACTTAGGTAAAACCTTAGATAAAACCTAAGGTAAAACCATTTCACTTAGGTAAAACTTTAGGTAAACCCATTTGACTTAGGTAAAACCTTAGGTAAACCCATTTGACTTAGGTAAAACCTTAGGTAAAACCATTTGACTTAGGTAAAACCTTAGGTAAAACCATTTGACTTAGGTAAAACCTTAGGTAAAACCTTAGGTAAAACCTTAGGTAAAACCATTTGACTTAGGTAAAACCTTAGGTAAAACCATTCGACTTAGGTAAAACCTTAGGTAAAACCTTAGGTAAAACCATTTGACTTAGGTAAAACCTTAGGTAAACCCATTTGACTTATGTAAAACCTTAGGTAAAACCATTTGACTTAGGTAAAACCATTTGACTTAGGTAAAACCTTAGGTAAAACCTTAGGTAAAACCTTAGGTAAAACCATTTGACCTAGGTAAAACCTTGGGTAAAACCTTAGGTAAAACCATTTGACTTAGGTAAAACCATTTGGCCAATTTATACTCCTAAATGTTTCAAAAACTAAAAGCATTGGATTTGGGACATATCATTCACTAAACCCTAAACCTCACGTAAATCTTGTAATGAATAATGTGGATATTGAGCAAGTTGAGGTGACTAAACTGCTTGGAGTAACCCTGGATTGTAAAACTGTCATGGTGAAAACATGTTGATACAACAGTAGCTAAGATGGGGAGAAGTCTGTCCATAATAAAGCGCTGCTCTTAGATGGGGAGAAGTCTGTCCATAATAACGCACTGCTCTGCCTTAACAACACTATCAACAAGGCAGGTCCTACAGGCCCTAGTTTCTACCTTCTTAACAACACTATCAACAAGGCAGGTCCTACAGGCCCTAGTTTCTACCTTCTTAACAACACTATCAACAAGGCAGGTCCTACAGGCCCTGGTTTCTACCTTCTTAACAACACTATCAACAAGGCAGGTACTACAGGCCCTAGTTTCTACCTTCTTAACAACACTATCAACAAGGCAGATACTACAGGCTCTAGTTTCTACCTTCTTAACAACACTATCAACAAGGCAGGTCCTACAGGCCCTAGTTTCTGCCTTCTTAACAACACTATCAACAAGGCAGGTCCTACAGGCCCTAGTTTCTACCTTCTTAACAACACTATCAACAAGGCAGGTCCTACAGGCCCTAGTTTCTACCTTCTTAACAACACTATCAACAAGGAAGGTCCTACAGGCCCTAGTGTCTACCTTCTTAACAATACTATCAACAAGGCAGGTCCTACAGGCCCTAGTTTCTACCTTCTTAAACAACACTATCAACAAGGAAGGTCCTACAACTGTACAAAAGTCAGAGGTCTGTGTGTTGGAACTATACTTTCAGTTCTTGTTTAAACTATGTTCCTGTCTCACTTCTGCCTAGCACATAACAGCAATAAGAGGAAGAAGGATTGGGAGACTAACTGCCAATAACAATAAACTGAACTCCGCCAAGCAGAAACATCTTTGTATTAGCAACTATTAATTATGAGCTTATATGGTATTAAAGTTAAGGGACATCAGCCTGGGCGGGGTGATCCTCAGTAGGGGATAAAAAGGGAAAACACCATCTTGTGAACTGAGGGGTTACCAGTACATTTACATTTACATTTAAGTCATTTAGCAGACGCTCTTATCCAGAGCGACTTACAAATTGGTGCATTCACCTTATGACTTCCAGTGGAACAGTCACTTTACAATAGTACATCTAAATCTTAAAGGGGGGTGTGAGAGGGATTACTTATCCTATCCTAGGTATTCCTTAAAGAGGTGGGGTTTCAGGTGTCTCCGGAAGGTGGTGATTGACTCCGCTGTCCTGGCGTCGTGAGGGAGTTTGTTCCACCATTGGGGGGCCAGAGCAGCGAACAGTTTTGACTGGGCTGAGCGGGAACTGTACTTCCTCAGTGGTAGGGAGGCGAGCAGGCCAGAGGTGGATGAACGCAGTGCCCTTGTTTGGGTGTAGGGCCTGATCAGAGCCTGGAGGTACTGAGGTGCCGTTCCCCTCACAGCTCCGTAGGCAAGCACCATGGTCTTGTAGCGGATGCGAGCTTCAACTGGAAGCCAGTGGAGAGAGCGGAGGAGCGGGGTGACGTGAGAGAACTTGGGAAGGTTGAACACCAGACGGGCTGCGGCGTTCTGGATGAGTTGTAGGGGTTTAATGGCACAGGCAGGGAGCCCAGCCAACAGCGAGTTGCAGTAATCCAGACGGGAGATGACAAGTGCCTGGATTAGGACCTGCGCTGCTTCCTGTGTGAGGCAGGGTCGTACTCTGCGGATGTTGTAGAGCATGAACCTACAGGAACGGGCCACCGCCTTGATGTTAGTTGAGAACGACAGGGTGTTGTCCAGGATCACGCCAAGGTTCTTAGCGCTCTGGGAGGAGGACACAATGGAGTTGTCAACCATGATGGCGAGATCATGGAACGGGCAGTCCTTCCCGGGAGGAAGAGCAGCTCCGTCTTGCCGAGGTTCAGCTTGAGGTGGTGATCCGTCATCCACACTGATATGTCTGCCAGACATGCAGAGATGCGATTCGCCACCTGGCCATCAGAAGGGGAAAGGAGAAGATTAATTGTGTGTCGTCTGCATAGCAATGATAGGAGAGACCATGTGAGGTTATGACAGAGCCAAGTGACTTGGTGTATAGCGAGAATAGGAGAGGGCCTAGAACAGAGCCCTGGGGACACCAGTGGTGAGAGCGCGTGGTGAGGAGACAGATTCTCGCCACGCCACCTGGTAGGAGCGACCTGTCAGGTAGGACGCAATCCAAGCGTGGGCCGCGCCGGAGATGCCCAACTCAGAGAGGGTGGAGAGGAGGATCTGATGGTTCACAGTATCGAAGGCAGCCGATAGGTCTAGAAGGATGAGAGCAGAGGAGAGAGAGTTAGCTTTAGCGGTGCGGAGCGCCTCCGTGATACAGAGAAGAGCAGTCTCAGTTGAATGACTAGTCTTGAAACCTGACTGATTTGGATCAAGAAGGTCATTCTGAGAGAGATAGCGGGAGAGCTGGCCAAGGACGGCACGTTCAAGAGTTTTGGAGAGAAAAGAAAGAAGGGATACTGGTCTGTAGTTGTTGACATCGGAGGGATCGAGTGTAGGTTTTTTCAGAAGGGTGCAACTCTCGCTCTCTTGAAGACGGAAGGGACGTAGCCAGCGGTCAGGGATGAGTTGATGAGCGAGGTGAGGTAAGGGAGAAGGTCTCCGGAAATGGTCTGGAGAAGAGAGGAGGGGATAGGGTCAAGCGGGCAGGTTGTTGGGCGGCCGGCCGTCACAAGACGCGAGATTTCATCTGGAGAGAGAGGGGAGAAAGAGGTCAGAGCACAGGGTAGGGCAGTGTGAGCAGAACCAGCGGTGTCGTTTGACTTAGCAAACGAGGATCGGATGTCGTTGACCTTCTTTTCAAAATGGTTGACGAAGTCATCTGCAGAGAGGGAGGAGGGGGGGGAGGAGGATTCAGGAGGGAGGAGAAGGTGGCAAAGAGCTTCCTAGGGTTAGAGGCAGAAGCTTGGAATTTAGAGTGGTAGAAAGTGGCTTTAGCAGCAGAGACAGAAGAGGAAAATGTAGAGAGCACCGCGGCCACGCGGTGTGGAGCGTTTGTATGGTCTGTGGAGAGAGGAGAGAACAGGGATAGACAGACGCATAGTTGACAGGCTACAGAAGAGGCTACGCTAATGCAAAGGAGATTGGAATGACAAGTGGACTACACGTCTCGAATGTTCAGAAAGTTAAGCTTACGTAGCAAGAATCTTATTGACTAAAATGATTAAAATGATACAGTACTGCTGAAGTAGGCTAGCTGGCAGTGGCTGCGTTGTTGACTTTGTAGGCTAGCTGGCAGTGGCTGCGTTGTTGACACTACACTAATCAAGTCGTTCCGTTGAGTGTAATAGTTTCTACAGTGCTGCTATTCGGGGGCTAGCTGGCTAGCTAGCAGTGTTGATTACGTTACGTTGCGTTAAAAATACGACAATATAGCTGGCTAGCTAACCTAGAAAATCGCTCTAGACTACACAATTATCTTTGATACAAAGACGGCTATGTAGCTAGCTAAGAAGAAATTGCTAAGATTAGACAAATCAAACCGTTGTGCTATAATGAAATGTAATGAAATGTATTGAAAAAGTTATACTACCTGCGGAGCGAAGTGCCGATGCGACCGCTCGCTCCAACCAGTACAGAGTCAATGTGGAGGCTATATACAGGAGGTACCAGTACAGAGTCAATGTGGAGGCTATATACAGGAGGTACCGGTACAGAGTCAATGTGGAGGCTAAATACAGGGGGTACCAGTACAGAGTCAATGTGGAGGCTATATACAGGGGGTACCGGTACAGAGTCAATTTGGAGACTATATACAGGGGGTACCGGTACAGAGTCAATGTGGAGGCTATATACAGGGGGTACCGGTACAGAGTCAATGTGGAGGCTATATACAGGGGGTACCAGTACAGAGTCAATGTGGAGACTATATACAGGGGTACCGGTACAGAGTTAATGTGGAGGCTATATACAGGAGGTACCGGTACAGAGTCAATGTGGAGGCTATATACAGGGGGTACCAGTACAGAGTCAATGTGGAGAGTATATACAGGGGTACCGGTACAGAGTCAATGTGGAGGCTATATACAGGGGGTACCGGTACAGAGTCAATGTGGAGGCTATATACAGGGGGTACCAGTACAAAGTCAATGTGGAGGCTATATACAGGGGGTTCCAGTACAGAGTCAATGTGGAGGCTATATACAGGGGGTACCGGTACAGAGTCAATGTGGAGGCTGTATACAGGGGGTACTGGTACAGAGTCAATGTGGAGGCTATATACAGGGGTACCGGTACAGAGTCAATGTGGAGGCTATATACAGGGGGTACCAGTACAGAGTCAATGTGGAGGCTATATACAGGGGGTTCCAGTACAGAGTCAATGTGGAGGCTATATACAGGGGGTACCGGTACAGAGTCAATGTGGAGGCTGTATACAGGGGGTACTGGTACAGAGTCAATGTGGAGGCGGAGGCTATATACAGGGGGTTCCAGTACAGAGTCAATGTGGAGGCTATATACAGGGGGTACCGGTACAGAGTCAATGTGGAGGCTGTATACAGGGGGTACCGGTACAGAGTCAATGTGCGGGGGCACCGGTTAATTGAGGTAGTATGTACATGTCGGTAGAGTTAATTAAAGTGACAACTTTAATCACTACTTGTATTTGTGAGAGGTATTGACATTTAAAGCACCATGATGTCTGTTTGAACTACTGGCACACAGCTTAGACATCCATACATACCCCACAAGACATGCCACCAGAGGTCTCTTCCCAGTCCCCAAGTCCAGAACAGACTATGGGAGGCGCACAGTACTACATAGAGCCATGACTACATGGAACTCTATTCCACAATACTACATAGAGACATGACTACATGGAACTCTATTCCACAATACTACATAGAGCCATGACTACACGGAACTCTATTCCACAATACTACATAGAGACATGACTACATGGAACTCTATTCCACAATACTACATAGAGACATGACTACATGGAACTCTATTCCACAGTACTACATAGAGACATGGCTACATGGAACTCTATTCCACAGTACTACATAGAGCCATGACTACATGCATCTCTATTCCACAGTACTACATTGAACTCTATTCCACAGTACTACATTGAGACATGACTACATGGAACTCTATTCCACAGTACTACATAGAGCCATGACTACATGCAACTCTATTCCACAGTACTACATAGAGCCATGACTACATGGAACTCTATTCCACAGTACTACATAGAGCCATGACTACATGGAACTCTATTCCACAGTACTACATAGAGCCATGACTACATGGAACTCTATTCCACAGTACTACATAGAGCCATGACTACATGGAACTCTATTCCACAGTACTACATTGAGACATGACTACATGGAACTCTATTCCACAGTACTACATAGAGCCATGACTACATGGAACTCTATTCCACAGTACTACATTGAGACATGACTACATGGAACTCTATTCCACAGTACTACATAGAGCCATGACTACATGGAACTCTATTCCACAGTACTACATAGAGCCATGACTACATGGAACTCTATTCCACAGTACTACATAGAGACATGACTACATGGAACTATATTCCACAGTACTATATAGAGCCATGACTACATGGAACTCTATTCCACAGTACTACATTGAACTCTATTCCACAGACACATGCAGACACACACACAATAACACAAGCACTGTACACACACACAATAACACAAGCACAGTACACACACACAATAACACAAGCACTGTACACACACACAATAACATAAGCACTGTACACACACACAATAACATATGCACTGTACACACACACAATAACATATGCACTGTACACACACGTACACATGGATTTAGCACTGGATTGGTAACCATGGGGATGGATTGGTAACAATGGGGATGGATGGATTGGTAACCATGGGGATGGATTGGTAACCATGGGGATGGATGGATTGGTAACCATGGGGATAGATGGATTGGTAACCATGGGTGTGGATTGGTAACAATGGAGACGGATTTAGCACTGTAGATATGTGGTAGTGGATTAGGGGCCTGTGTTGTGAAATCTGTTGTGAATGTATTGTAATATTTTAAAATTGTATAACTCCCTTAGTAATAATAATAATAATAATAATAATATATGCCATTTAGCAGACGCTTTTATCCAAAGCGACTTACAGTCATGTGTGCATACATTCTACGTATGGGTGGTCCCGGGGATCGAACCCACTATCCTGGCGTTACAAGCGCCATGTTCTACCAACTGAACCTCAGGAAGAGTAGTTGCTGCCTTGGCAGGAACTAATGGGGATTCATAATAAACCCCAGGAAGAGTAGCTCCTGCCTTGGCAGGAACTAATGGGGATCCATAATAAACCCCAGGAAAAGTAGCTGCTGCCTTGGCAGGAACTAATGGGGATCCATAATAAACCCCAGGAAGAGTAGCTGCTGCCTTGGCAGGAACTAATGGGGATCCATAATAAACCCCAGGAAGAGTAGGTGCTGCCTTGGCAGGAACTAATGGGGATCCATAATAAACCCCAGGAAGAGTAGCTGCTGCCTTGGCAGGAACTAATGGGGATCCATAATAAACCCCAGGAAGAGTAGCTGCTGCCTTGGCAGAAACTAATGGGGATCCATAATAAACCTCAGGAAGAGTAGTTGCTGCCATGGCAGGAACTAATGGGGATCCATAATAAACCCCAGGAAGAGTAGCTGCTGCCTTGGCAGGACCTAATGGGGATCCATAATAAACCTCAGGAAGAGTAGCTGCTGCCTTGACAGGAACTAATGGGGATCCATAATAAACCCCAGGAGGAGTAGCTGCTGCCTTGGCAGGAACTAATGGGGATCCATAATAAACCCCAGGAAGAGTAGCTGCTGCCATGGCAGGAACTAATGGGGATCCATAATAAACCCCAGGAAGAGTAGCTGCTGCCTTGACAGGGACTAATGGGGATCCATAATAAACCCCAGGAAGAGTAGCTGCTGCCTTGGCAGGGACTAATGGGGATCCATAATAAACCCCAGGAAGAGTAGCTGCTGCCTTGACAGGAACTAATGTGGATCCATAATAAATACAAATACTTCATATTCTTGAAGACTGGAAATCTGACAGACAGTTTATTCTGTAGGCCTAAAGATACCGAATCGTATTATTATCTGTAGTAGAAAGCATTGGGTTAGAAGAAGCCCAAATGTTTAAAAAAAAACTCATGCAACATCCATTTATGTTTATGTAAACTCTAACATTATTGTATAGATGTAATAGATGTATAAATAAATATCAATACAAAAACAGGTCAAACAAACAAAAGATACATCTGAACAAAAATAGAAAATGCAACAATTTCAAAGATTTGACTGAGGTACAGTTCATAGAAGGAAAGCAGCCAAGTTAAATAAAATGCATTCGTTCACATTAGGCTCTAATCTATGGGTTTCACATGACTGGGAACACAGATATGCATCTGTTGGTCACACATACCCTCAAAAAACAGTTGGGTGTGGATCAGAAAACCAGTCAGTATCTGGTGTGGATCAGAAAACCAGTCAGTATCTGGTGTGGATCAGAAAACCAGTCAGTATCTGGTGTGGATCAGAAAACCAGTCAGTATCTGGTGTGGATCAGAAAACCAGTCAGTATCTGGTGTGGATCAGAAAACCAGTCAGTATCTGGTGTGGATCAGAAAACCAGTCAGTATCTGGTGTGGATCAGAAAACCAGTCAGTATCTGGTGTGGATCAGAAAACCAGTCAGTTTCTGGTGTGGATCAGAGAACCAGTCAGTATCTGGTGTGGATCAGAAAACCAGTCAGTATCTGGTGTGGATCAGAAAACCAGTCAGTATCTGGTGTGGATCAGAAAACCAGTCAGTATCTGGTGTGGATCAGAAAACCAGTCAGTATCTGGTGTGGATCAGAAAACCAGTCAGTATCTGGTGTGGATCAGAAAACCAGTCAGTATCTGGTGTGACCACCATTTGCCTCGTGCAGCACCACACATCTCCTTCACATAGAGTTGATCAGGTTGTTGATTGGTGGCCTGTGGAATGTTGTCCCACTCCTCTTCAATAGCTGTGGCGAAGTTGCAGAATATTGGTTGGGAATTGGAACACAATGTTGCACACGTCCATCCAGAGCATCCCAAACATGCTCAATGGGTGACATGTCGGGTGATTATGCAGGCCTTGGTCGAACTGGGACCTCTTCAGCTTCCAGGAATTGTGTACAGATCCTTGCAACATGGGGCTGTGCATTATCATGCTGAAACATGAGGTGATGGCGGCAGATGAATGGCACGCCAATGGGCCTCAGGATCTAGTCACGGTATCTCTGTGCATTCAAATTGCCATCGATAAAATGCAATTGTGTTCATTGTCCTTAGCTTAAGCCTGCACATACCATAACCCTACCGCCACCATGGGGCACTCTTTTCACAACCGCTCGCCCACACGACGCACTGTCATTATGACATCATGGATGAATTCTAGAATATACCATATATCCTAGAAACCTGGTTAAACTGTCATTATGACATCATGGATGAATTCTAGAATATACCACACGGCGCAATGCAAGTGGTCTGTGGTTGTGAGGCCAGTTGGATGTACTGCCAAATTCTCTAAAACGAAGTTGGGAGGTGGCTTATGGTAGAGACATGAACATTAAATTCTCTGACAACAGCTCTGGTGGACATTCCTACAGTCAGCATGCCAATTGTACAACCCCTCAAAACTTGAGACATCTGTGGCATAGTGTCCTTTTATTGTCCCTCCCCAGCACAAGGTGCACCTTTGTAATGATCATGCTGTTTAATCGGCTTCTCTTGATATGCCACACCTGTCAGGTGGATGGATTGTCTTTGTAAAGGAGAAATGCTCACCAACAGGAATGTAAACAACTTTGTGCACAAAATTTGAGAGAAGCTTTTTGTTCGTATGGAAAGTTTCTGGAATCTTTTATTTCAGCTCATGAAACATGGGACCAACACTTTACATGTTGCGTTTCTATTTGTTCAGTATAATATGACTAAATGTGTTTCTTTCTGTGCTGAACCTAATGCAGCTTGGAGTGATCAGATGACAGAAGTCACATTTAGGTGCCAGGTGTAACTGAGGCTGTAGATGCTCCATATCCATTACTTTTAATGTTTTATATAATATGACTAAATGTATTTATTTATGTGTTACAGGGACAGTCAAGAAATGGAACGGCAAGTTCACAGAACATGACATAAGCAGAGCTGTGGGAGACCACCTCAAGCCCCTGGTAGAGCAGGGGGTGGTGTTTACCACTCCACCACGCCTTCAGCAGGCTGGAAAAGTGGGATTGATCTGTTTGATTGTTTCAGTAGTTGAATCCAAACAAAACTGCACTGGATTGATTGAAAGTGATAAACTTGCACAATTTTGACATAAAACCAGAATTGATACAGTTTTCATACTAAGATGGACCGAGATGCTTTTACACATATTTGTTCATTGGTTTTGCAAAAAAGTCTGTTGATTCAAATCAAATCAAGCTTTATTTACACACATATTTATGCACATTTTAGACATGGAAGCAAATCAATGCTTCAAAGAAAAAACAACATTAAAAAAACAAACAAATGAAAATAAAAACTGAAATATTTATTTATTTATAAATATTTACAACAATCATGAGGATGAAAAAAACTAAAGAATAACAATAAAAACTGAAAAGACTAATGATCATTCTAAGGAAAGACCATTGATTAAACAAAACAACGAAAGACTAATGATCATTCTAAGAAAGACCATTGATTACAATAGTAAGAATAGGATGTAATGACTCCTGGCACAAACTATAAGCTTGATTTACGACATTGTTAGTAAACAATATAATTATACAAAAATAAATTGTAAGTTAGTTGCATAAAAAAAATTATGATTACTAAAATGTTACATTACATTTATGTAATATGAAATATCAAAACCCAAATATCCAACCAGAAATATAATCTAGTTTTATTTTAGTTAACAATATGATAGCAAAACAAATTGTCAGTTAGTTGTGTAAATAATTATAATTACTAAAATGTTACATGGAATGTAAATAGGATGAAATTACCACCCCCTTTGTTACTATGGCAATAATTAACTTAAAGTTAAAAACGTAAAAAAAAAAAAGTCTTTAATACTTTAAAAACGTAGATTGAACTTCGGTCTTTCTTCCAACGTCGCAAGGGGGGGAAAACATCCTCAAAGTGAAAACACAGTTTTAACGCGTCCATATCAATCACCAATATTCAGGAACAGTTTGGGGATAAATTCAAAACCGAAACATAACATGTGCTATATAGACAAAACACAATAATAATCATATTCCCGGAATTATTTTTTTAGACGAGCACCAAAAACTGTTGTTTTAACAAAGTGGCAATAAATTACGGACATCGATCAGATAAAAATCAGGTTGTAGGTTGCTGTTGAAACTAACACAACTAAAAACAAATGGAAATGGGAGATATCTTTCACCTCACTGGTTAGAGGACAACCTGCAATAGACAGTCAGCTACACTTTGGAGTGATGCATTTAAATTTAGGGGTCCCCAGAACGAAGAGAAATGCAACACTTACTTGGCATCACTCAAAATCGATATGACACAGAATCTGGGAATAATGTGTACATCATTAGTTAGAAGACAATTTGTAGAAAACAGCTCGCTACATTTTAAAGTGTTGCATTTTGATTCAAGTGGGTCACCGACGTGGTAAGTGTAACACAACACTTTCTTTTGTTAGTCACTTTTTGTTAAATCACATAAATAGTACTCTTTCAATTCAGAGCCTAGATTTTCCCCCTGATGAGGCTAATATCCACATCATGATGAAATCAATAGATCAGGAGACAAACATTTAGGGTTCTACATTGTGACATCATTAGAACACTCCTACTACAATGTTAAAACATTCTACATTGTGGCATCATTAAAATACTATAAGATTTCTGTCCTGTGTGAATTCTCTGGTGTGATTGTAATGTAGATGATTTTGAAAAGGTCTCCCCACAGTCAACGCAGTAGATTCTCTCATGTGTGTGTTTTTAAATGTGCTATCAGGCTGCTCGAGTAAGCAAAATTCTTCCCACATTGATTACAGCTATAAGGTTTCTCTCCTGTGTGTGTTCTCTGGTGTGATTTTAAATTCCCCGCGATAACGAAACTCTTTCCACAGTCAGAGCAGCGGAAAGGTTTCTCTCCTGTGTGTGTTCTCTGGTGTATGGTCAGCTGGCTAGGTGAAGTAAAACTCTTCCCACATTGATCACAGCTATATGTTTTCTCTGCCGTGTGTATTCTCTGGTGTACTTTGAGGGAATCTGATCTGGAGTAGCTCTTCCCACAGTCAGAGCAGCGGTGAGATTTATCGCCAGTATGAATTTTCTGGTGTACTTTAAGTGAATCTGATCTGGAGTAACTCTTCCCACAGTCAGAGCAGCGATGAAGTTTCTTCCCTGTGGGTTTCCGTTGGGGATTCTTGAGGTGTTCTGATGTGGAGAGTCTCTTCTCTGCTTCATGATGTTGTTGAGGCTCCCCAGACGATCCACGATAGTTACGTCTCTCTCCTGTGTGAACAACAAAGTCAGACAGATGGTTAAAGGACCACAGCAGCAGAAATCCACTGTTTATTTTAGCTGAAAGGTGATGCCCAGGATGTTGTGTACAAATTAATTTAACAATTGTCTTAAGACCAGGCCAGATATCCCAGCTCATACAGTTATATAAGTAACTAAACTATTGGGAGAACAGATATCCCAGCTCATAGAGTTATATAAGTAACTAAACTATTGGGAGGACAGATATCCCAGCTCATACAGTTATAAGTAACTAAACTATTGGGAGAACAGATATCCCAGCTCATACAGTTATATAAGTAACTAAACTATTGGGAGGACAGATATCCCAGCTCATACAGTTATATAAGTAACTAAACTATTGGGAGGACAGATATCCCAGCTCATACAGTTATATAAGTAACTAAACTATTGGGAGGCCAGATATCCCAGATCATACAGTTATATAAGTAACTAAACTATTGGGAGGACAGATATCCCAGCTCATACAGTTATATAAGTAAATAAACTATTGGGAGGACAGATATCCCAGCTCATAGAGTTATATAAGTAACTAAACTATTGGGAGAACAGATATCCCAGCTCATACAGTTATAAGTAACTAAACTATTGGGAGGACAGATATCCCAGCTCATACAGTTATATAAGTAACTAAACTATTGGGAGGACAGATATCCCAGCTCATAGAGTTATATAAGTAACTAAACTATTGGGAGAACAGATATCCCAGCTCATACAGTTATAAGTAACTAAACTATTGGGAGAACAGATATCCCAGCTCATACAGTTATATAAGTAACTAAACTATTGGGAGGACAGATATCCCAGCTCATACAGTTATATAAGTAACTAAACTATTGGGAGGACAGATATCCCAGCTCATACAGTTATATAAGTAACTAAACTATTGGGAGGCCAGATATCCCAGATCATACAGTTATATAAGTAACTAAACTATTGGGAGGACAGATATCCCAGCTCATACAGTTATATAAGTAAATAAACTATTGGGAGGACAGATATCCCAGCTCATAGAGTTATATAAGTAACTAAACTATTGGGAGAACAGATATCCCAGCTCATACAGTTATAAGTAACTAAACTATTGGGAGAACAGATATCCCAGCTCATACAGTTATATAAGTAACTAAACTATTGGGAGGACAGATATCCCAGCTCATACAGTTATATAAGTAACTAAACTATTGGGAGGCCAGATATCCCAACTCATAGAGTTATAAGTAACTAAACTATTGGGAGGACAGATATCCCAGCTCATACAGTTATATAAGTAACTAAACTATTGGGAGGACAGATATCCCAGCTCATAGAGTTATATAAGTAACTAAACTATTGGGAGGACAGATATCCCAGATCATACAGTTATATAAGTAACTAAACTATTGGGAGGACAGATATCCCAGCTCATACAGTTATAAGTAACTGAACTATTGGGAGGACAGATATCCCAGCTCATACAGTTATAAGTAACTAAACTATTGGGAGGACAGATATCCCAGATCATACAGTTATATAAGTAACTGAAAAATGCTACTCACAGTTTGCTGCACAAAACAAATATTAGACAGCAAGGTTGTTGATCCAGGAGAGGATTCTCTGCTGTTACCAAGCAACGCTTGATCTTGGAAGAAGCTAACCACTTTAGCTAGATAGCTACTACATTTACTGAAAAAATATAAAACGCAACATGCAATAAGGAAATCAGTCAATTGAAATAAATGAATTAGGCCCTGACCCATGGATTTTACATGACTGGGCAGGGCGAAAAGAATGGGAAAGGTCAGGGCCTTTCACAGGCAAAGGTCAACCCACTGGGGAGACATGCCCAGCCAATCCGAATCAGTTTCCCCCCAGAAAAGGGCTTAATGACAGTCATAAATATTCAACACCAAATTCTCTAAACTGATGTTGAAGGCGGCTTATTGTAGAGAAATGAACATTCAACTCTCGGGCAACAGCTGTGGTGGAAATTCCTGCAGTCAGCGTGCCAATTGCTCCCCCAAAACTTGATACATCTGTGGCATTGTGTTGTGTGACAAAACTGCAGATTTTAGAGTGGCCTTTTTATTGTCAGATCCAGAATTGATGTGTTTCTCATGTCTTCTCCACTTTTACAGAATGTAAAGATCTAATGCCATTAAGATGGAGTTACTACACACAGGGGGACAGAATGTAAAGATCTAATGCCATTAAGATGGAGTTACTACACGCAGGGGGACAGAATGTAAAGATCTAATGTTACTACACGCAGGGGGACAGAATGTAAAGATCTAATGTTACTACACGCAGGGGGACAGAATGTAAAGATCTAATGTTACTACACGCAGGGGGACAGAATGTAAAGATCTAATGTTACTACACGCAGGGGGACAGAATGTAAAGATCTAATGCCATTAAGATGGAGTTACTACACGCAGGGGACAGAATGTAAAGATCTAATGTTACTACACGCAGGGGGACAGAATGTAAAGATCTAATGCCATTAAGATGGAGTTACTACACGCAGGGGGACAGAATGTAAAGATCTAATGTTACTACACACAGGGGGACAGAATGTAAAGATCTAATGTTACTACACGCAGGGGACAGAATGTAAAGATCTAATGTTACTACAGAATGTAAAGACACAGGGGGACAGAATGTAAAGATCTAATGTTACTACAGGGGGACAGAATGTAAAGATCTAATGCCATTAAGATGGGACAGAATGTAAAGATCTAATGTTACTACACACAGGGGGACAGAATGTAAAGATCTAATGCCATTAAGATGGAGTTTCTACACACAGGGGGACAGAATGTAAAGATCTAATGCCATTAAGATGGAGTTACTACACACAGGGGGACAGAATGTAAAGATCTAATGCGCAGGGGGACAGAATGTAAAGATCTAATGGACAGTTACTACACACAGGGGGGGACAGAATGTAAAGATCTAATGTTACTACACGCAGGGGGACAGAATGTAAAGATCTAATGTTACTACACGCAGGGGGACAGAATGTAAAGATCTAATGTTACTACACACAGGGGGACAGAATGTAAAGATCTAATGTTACTACAGAGGGGACACAGGGGGACAGAATGTAAAGATCTAATGTTACTACACACAGGGGACAGAATGTAAAGATCTAATGTTACTACACGCAGGGGACAGAATGTAAAGATCTAATGTTACTACAGAATGTAAAGATCTAATGTTACTACAGGGGGACAGAATGTAAAGATCTAATGTTACTACACGCAGGGGGACAGAATGTAAAGATCTAATGTTACTACACACAGGGGGACAGAATGTAAAGATCTAATGTTACTACACACAGGGGGACAGAATGTAAAGATTACTACACACAGGGGGACAGAATGTAAAGATCTAATGTTACTACACGCAGGGGACAGAATGTAAAGATCTAATGTTACTACACGCAGGGGGACAGAATGTAAAGATCTAATGTTACTACACAGGGGGACAGAATGTAAAGATCTAATGGGGACAGAATGTAAAGATCTAATGTTACTACACGCAGGGGGACAGAATGTAAAGATCTAATGTTACTACACGCAGGGCAGGGACAGAATGTAAAGATCTAATGTTCTAATGTTACTACACACAGGGGGACAGAATGTAAAGATCTAATGTTACTACACACTGGGGGACAGAATGTAAAGATCTAATGTTACTACACTAACAGGGGGACAGAATGTAAAGATCTAATGTTACTACACTAATGCCATTAAGATGGGGTTTCTACACACAGGGGGACAGAATGTAAAGATCTAATGTTACTACACGCAGGGGGACAGAATGTAAAGATCTAATGTTACTACACGCAGGGGGACAGAATGTAAAGATCTAATGTTACTACACGCAGGGGGACAGAATGTAAAGATCTAATGTTACTACACGCAGGGGGACAGACATGTAAAGATCTAATGTTACTACACGCAGGGGGACAGAATGTAAAGATCTAATGTTACTACACGCAGGGGGACAGAATGTAAAGATCTAATGTTACTACACGCAGGGGGACAGAATGTAAAGATCTAATGTTACTACACGCAGGGAGACAGAATGTAAAGATCTAATGTTACTACACGCAGGGGAACAGAATGTAAAGATCTAATGCCATTAAGATGGGGTTTCTACACGCAGGGGGACAGAATGTAAAAGATCTAATGTTACTACACGCAGGGGACAGAATGTAAAAGATCTAATGCCATTAAGATGGGGTTTCTACACGCAGGGGGACAGAATGTAAAAGATCTAATGCCATTAAGATGGAGTTACTACACACAGGGGGACAGAATGTAAAGATCTAATGTTACTACACGCAGGGGGACAGAATGTAAAGATCTAATGCCAGGGGGACAGAATGTAAAGATCTAATGCCATTAAGATGGGGTTTCTACACACAGGGGGACAGAATGTAAAGATCTAATGTTACTACATGCAGGGGGACAGAATGTAAAGATCTAATGTTACTACACGCAGGGGGACAGAATGTAAAGATCTAATGTTACTACACGCAAGGGGACAGAATGTAAAGATCTAATGTTACTACAATAGGGAACAGATCTAATGCCATTAAGATGGGGTTTCTACACGCAGGGGGACAGAATGTAAAGTTTCTACACGCAGGGGGACAGAATGTAAAGATCTAATGTTACTACACGCAGGGGACAGAATGTAAAGATCTAATGTTACTACACGCAGGGGGACAGAATGTAAAGATCTAATGTTACT
>NW_025747052.1:0-35000 GCF_021184085.1 Oncorhynchus gorbuscha
AAGGTTCTGGTCTATTTGTGGCCTCTGAAATGAACACTGGGAAATAATATGGTGATGGTCCCACAGCCACAGTCAGAGCAGGACCCCGAGGACAGGAGAGTTAAACTCCATGAAGGGCTGAATGTCTGCAGGTTTATGGTTTTTCCTTTCAATTAAGACCTACACAATCAGGTGAGGGGAGTTTTTTACTAGTTAGTGACCTTAACTCATGAATCAAGTACAAGGAGTGAGAACCCACAGACTCTGTGGAATGAGTCTGATATAATGTTCCTGCTGACATTAATGGAGTTAGGGACTATGGAGACGTAGAGACACACACACACACACACACACACACACACACACACACACACACACACACACACACACACACACACACACACACACACACACACACACACACACACACACACACACACACACACACACACACACACACACGCACACGCACACGCACACGCACACGCACACACACGGACATACACATGAACACACACATGAACACACACACACACACACACACACACACACACACACACACACACACACACACACACACACACACACACACACACACACACACACACACACACACACACACACACACACATGGACATACACATGAACACACACACACACACACACACACACACACACACACACACACACACACACACACACACACACACACACACACACACACACACACACACACACACACACACACACACACACACACACACACACACACACAGTGTCTCTCCCCCTCCCCTCCCCCTCTTGTAACCATTCTCCCTGCCTAGTGTCCTTGTCCACTACTGGTCCACTCCCTCTCTCCCTCCCCTCTTGTAACCATTCTCCCTGCCTAGTGTCCTTGTCCACTACTGGTCCACTCCCTCTCCCCTCCCTCCCCCTCTTGTAACCATTCTCCCTGCCTAGTGTCCTTGTCCACTACTGGTCCACTCCCTCTCCCCCTCCCCTCCCCTCTTGTAACCATTCTCCCTGTCTAGTGTCCTTGTCCACTACTGGTCCACTCCCCTCTCTCCCCTCCCCTCTTGTAACCATTCTCCCTGCCTAGTGTCCTTGTCCACTACTGGTCCACTCCCTCTCTCCCCTCCCTCTTGTAACCATTCTCCCTGCCTAGTGTCCTTGTCCGCTACTGGTCCACTCCCCTCTCTCCCCTCCCTCTTGTAACCATTCTCCCTGCCTAGTGTCCTTGTCCGCTACTGGTCCACTCCCTCTCTCCCCCTCCCTCTTGTAACCATTCTCCCTGCCTAGTGTCCTTGTCCACTACTGGTCCACTCCTCTCTCTCCCCTCCCCCTCCCCTCTTGTAACCATTCTCCCTGCCTAGTGTCCTTGTCCACTACTGTCCACTCCCTCCTCTCCCTCCCCCTCTTGTAACCATTCTCCCTGCCTAGTGTCCTTGTCCGCTACTGGTCCACTCCCTCCCCCCTCCCCCCCCCTCTTGTAACCATTCCCCTGCCTAGTGTCCTTGTCCACTACTGGTCCACTCCCTCTCCCCCCTCCCTCCCCCTCTTGTAACCATTCTCCCTGCCTAGTGTCCTTGTCCACTACTGGTCCACTCCCCTCTCTCCCCTCCCCTCCCCCTCTTGTAACCATTCTCCCTGCCTAGTGTCCTTGTCCACTACTGGTCCACTCCCTCTCTCCCCCTCCCCCCTCTTGTAACCATTCTCCCTGCCTAGTGTCCTTGTCCACTACTGGTCCACTCCCTCTCCCCTCCCCCTCCCCTCTTGTAACCATTCTCCCTGCCTAGTGTCCTTGTCCACTACTGGTCCACTCCCTCTCTCCCCCTCCCCTCTTGTAACCATTCTCCCTGCCTAGTGTCCTTGTCCACTACTGGTCCACTCCCTCTCCCCCTCCCCTCCCCTCTTGTAACCATTCTCCCTGCCTAGTGTCCTTGTCCACTACTGGTCCACTCCCTCTCTCCCCCTCCCCTCTTGTAACCATTCTCCCTGCCTAGTGTCCTTGTCCACTACTGGTCCACTCCCTCTCTCCCCCTCCCCCTCCCCCCTCTTGTAACCATTCTCCCTGCCTAGTGTCCTTGTCCACTACTGGTCCACTCCCTCTCCCCCTCCCTCCCCTCTTGTAACCATTCTCCTGTCTAGTGTCCTTGTCCTACTGGTCCACTCCCTCTCTCCCCCTCCCCCTCTTGTAACCATTCTCCCTGCCTAGTGTCCTTGTCCACTACTGGTCCACTCCCTCTCTCCCCCTCCCCCTCTTGTAACCATTCTCCCTGCCTAGTGTCCTTGTCCGCTACTGGTCCCTCCCTCTCTCCCCCTCCCTCTTGTAACCATTCTCCCTGCCTAGTGTCCTTGTCCGCTACTGGTCCACTCCTCTCTCTCCCTCCCCCTCTTGTAACCATTCTCCCTGCCTAGTGTCCTTGTCCACTACTGGTCCACTCCCTCTCTCCCCCTCCCCCTCCCCCTCTTGTAACCATTCTCCCTGCCTAGTGTCCTTGTCCACTACTGGTCCACTCCCTCTCTCCCCCTCCCCCTCTTGTAACCATTCTCCCTGCCTAGTGTCCTTGTCCACTACTGGTCCACTCCCTCTCTCCCCCTCCCCTCCCCCTCTTGTAACCATTCTCCCTGCCTAGTGTCCTTGTCCACTACTGGTCCACTCCCCCTCTCTCCCTCCCCCTCTTGTAACCATTCTCCCTGCCTAGTGTCCTTGTCCACTACTGGTCCACTCCCTCTCTCCCCCTCCCCCTCCCCCTCTTGTAACCATTCTCCCTGCCTAGTGTCCTTGTCCACTACTGGTCCACTCCCTCTCTCCCCTCCCCTCCCCCTCTTGTAACCATTCTCCCTGTCTAGTGTCCTTGTCCACTACTGGTCCACTCCCTCTCTTCCCCTCCCTCTTGTAACCATTCTCCCTGCCTAGTGTCCTTGTCCACTACTGGTCCACTCCTCTCTCCCCCTCCCCCTCTTGTAACCATTCTCCTGCCTAGTGTCCTTGTCCGCTACTGGTCCACTCCCTCTCTCCCCCTCCCCCTCTTGTAACCATTCTCCTGCCTAGTGTCCTTGTCCGCTACTGGTCCACTCCCTCTCTCCCCCTCCCCCTCTTGTAACCATTCTCCTGCCTAGTGTCCTTGTCCACTACTGGTCCACTCCCTCTCTCCCCCTCCCCCTCTTGTAACCATTCTCCCTGCCTAGTGTCCTTGTCCACTACTGGTCCACTCCCTCTCTCCCCCTCCCCCTCTTGTAACCATTCTCCCTGCCTAGTGTCCTTGTCCGCTACTGGTCCACTCCCTCTCTCCCCTCCCTCCCCCTCTTGTAACCATTCTCCCTGCCTAGTGTCCTTGTCCACTACTGGTCCACTCCCTCTCTCTCCCCTCCCCTCCCCTCTTGTAACCATTCTCCCTGCCTAGTGTCCTTGTCCACTACTGGTCCACTCCCCTCTCTCCCCTCCCCTCCCCCTCTTGTAACCATTCTCCCTGCCTAGTGTCCTTGTCCACTACTGGTCCACTCCCTCTCTCCCCCTCCCCTCCCCCTCTTGTAACCATTCTCCCTGCCTAGTGTCCTTGTCCACTACTGGTCCACTCCCTCTCCCCCCCCCTCCCCCTCTTGTAACCATTCTCCCTGCCTAGTGTCCTTGTCCACTACTGGTCCACTCCCTCTCCCCCCTCCCCCTCTTGTAACCATTCTCCCTGCCTAGTGTCCTTGTCCACTACTGGTCCACTCCCTCTCTCCCCTCCCCTCCCCCTCTTGTAACCATTCTCCCTGCCTAGTGTCCTTGTCCACTACTGGTCCACTCCCTCTCCCCTCCCCCCTCTTGTAACCATTCTCCCTGCCTAGTGTCCTTGTCCACTACTGGTCCACTCCCTCTCTCCCCCTCCCCCTCCCCCTCTTGTAACCATTCTCCCTGCCTAGTGTCCTTGTCCACTACTGGTCCACTCCCCTCTCTCCCCCTCCCTCCCCTCTTGTAACCATTCTCCCTGTCTAGTGTCCTTGTCCACTACTGGTCCACTCCCCTCTCCCCCTCCCCCTCTTGTAACCATTCTCCCTGCCTAGTGTCCTTGTCCACTACTGGTCCACTCCCTCTCTCCCCCTCCCCTCTTGTAACCATTCTCCCTGCCTAGTGTCCTTGTCCGCTACTGGTCCACTCCCTCTCTCCCCCTCCCCCTCTTGTAACCATTCTCCCTGCCTAGTGTCCTTGTCCGCTACTGGTCCACTCCCTCTCTCCCCCCCCCTCTTGTAACCATTCTCCCTGCCTAGTGTCCTTGTCCACTACTGGTCCACTCCCTCTCTCCCCCTCCCCCTCCCCCCTCTTGTAACCATTCTCCCTGCCTAGTGTCCTTGTCCACTACTGGTCCACTCCCTCTCTCCCCTCCCCCTCTTGTAACCATTCTCCCTGCCTAGTGTCCTTGTCCGCTACTGGTCCACTCCCTCTCTCCCCCTCCCCCCTTGTAACCATTCTCCCTGCCTAGTGTCCTTGTCCACTACTGGTCCACTCCCTCCCCCCTCCCTCTCCCCCTCCCCTCCCCCTCTTGTAACCATTCTCCCTGCCTAGTGTCCTTGTCCACTACTGGTCCACTCCCTCTCTGACCATAGAGTCGGACCACTACACAAACACACAGTCCATCTAACCAGCATGACTCCCTTAGCCCCGGTTCTGAAAATAACCATGTCCTCTGATAGGCTGAGAGCAGTGACCGTGGTTCACTCCTCAACTGACCGTATGGTCCGACCATAACACAACCATGTGGTCCTCTTCATAACCAGGTTGACTCCCTGGCTGTGTCTTTTGATAGGCTGAGAGCAGTGACCGTGGTTCACTCCTCAACTGACCGTATGGTCCGACCATAACACAACCATGTGGTCCTCTTCATAACCAGGTTGACTCCTGGCTGTGTCTTCTGATAGGCTGAGAGCAGTGACCGTGGTTCACTCCTCAACTGACCATACGGTCCGACCATAACACAACCATGTGGTCCTCTTCATAACCAGGTTGACTCCTGGCTGTGTCTTCTGATAGGCTGAGAGCAGTGACCGTGGTTCACTCCTCAACTGACCGTATGGGCCGACCATAACACAACCATGTGGTCCTCTTCATAACCAGGTTGACTCCCTGGCTGTGTCTTCTGATAGGCTGAGAGCAGTGACCGTGGTTCACTCCTCAACTGACCATACGGTCCGACCATAACACAACCATGTGGTCCTCTTTATAACCAGGTTGACTCCCTGGCTGTGTCTTCTGATAGGCTGAGAGCAGTGACCGTGGTTCACTCCTCAACTGACCATACGGTCCGACCATAACACAACCATGTGGTCCTCTTTATAACCAGGTTGACTCCCTGGATGTGTCTTCTGATAGGCTGAGAGCAGTGACCGTGGTTCACTCCTCAACTGACCATACGGTCCGACCATAACACAACCATGTGGTCCTCTTCATAACCAGGTTGACTCCCTGGCTGTGTCTTCTGATAGGCTGAGAGCAGTGACTGTGAGAACACTGTGACTACAGCTGAAACATGAATGAAACATAAACCCCTCCAACGTCAGGCTACTCCTCTCTGAGGGCACCCCAAATGGCACACTGTTCCCTTTGACCAGGGTCCTATGGGATACCCTATGGGCCCTGGTCAAAAGTAGTGCACTATAAAGGGAACAGTGTGCCATTTTGGATCCAGCCTCTGGTTAATGCATACGGACAGGGTACAGTTAATGTGGGAAACGTCCCTCTTCATCTGGTGTAAACCAGTCTGACTCCTGGGCAGGGAACATAGACACCCACAACACTTCAAATGTTTCTTCAGGTTTCATCATGAATGTCCTGAGTTCTTGTTGTTTTTCACTTACATTGCTGGAACAACTGTACATGCTTTCCTCCTGTAGATCTTTGTGTCTTCTCCTCCTTTCTCCTCCTTTCTCCTCTTCCCCATCCCTCATCTCCTCCTTTCTCCTCCTTTCTCCTCTCCCTCTCCTCCTTTCTCCTCCTTTCTCCTCTTCCCCACCCTCCTCTCCTCCTTTCTCCTCTTCCCCATCCTCCTCTCCTCCTTTCTCCTCCTTTCTCCTCTCCTCCTTTCTCCTCCTTTCTCCTCTTCCCCCATCCTCCTCTCCTCCTTTCTCCTCCTTTCTCCTCTCCCTCTCCTCCAGCCTCCCTCCTCCTTTCTCCTCTCGTCCAGCCTCCTCTCCTCCTTTCTCCTCTCCTCCAGCCTCCTCTCTCCTCTTTCTCCTCTCCTCCTTTCTCCTCTTCCCCATCCTCCTCTCCCCCATCCTCCTCTCCTCCTTTCCCTCTTCCCCATCCTCCTCTCCTCTCCCCCATCCTCCTCTCCTCTCCTCCTTTCTCCTCTTCCCCATCCTCCTCTCCTCTCCCCCATCCTCCTCTCCTCTCCCCCATCCTCCTCTCCTCTCCTCCTTTCTCCTCTTCCCCATCCTCCTCTCCTCCTCTCTCCTCTTCCCCATCCTCCTCTTCCCCATTCTCCTCTCCTCTCCTCCTTTCTCCTCTTCCCCATCCTCCTCTCCTCCTCTCTCCCTTCCCCATCCTCCTCTTCACCATTCTCCTCTCCTCCTTTCTCCTCTTCCCCATCCTCCTCTCCTCCTCTCCTCCTCCTCTCCTCTCCTCCTTTCTCCTCTTCCCCATCCTCCTCTCCCCCATCCTCCTCTCCTCCTTTCTCCTCTTCCCCATCCTCCTCTCCTCCTTTCTCCTCTTCCCCATCCTCCTCTCCTCTCCTCTGGGTGGGGTTGTAGTTGTTGGTGGGGTTGTGGGTGGGAATGTAGTTGTTGGTGGGGTTGCTGCTGTGGGTGGGATTGGGGTTGTAGTTGTGGGTGGGGTTGGGGTTGTGGTTGTGGGTGGGGTTGTAGTTGTTGGTGGGGTTGCTGTTGTGGGTCGGGTTGTGGCTGTTGTTCGGGTTGTTGGTGGGGTTGTAGTTATGGGTGGGGTTGTAGTTATGGGTGGGGTTGTAGTTGTGGTGGGGTGTAGTTGTTGGTGGGGTGTAGTTGATGGAGTTGTAGTTGTTGGTAGAGTTGGGGTAGTTGGTAGGTGGGGTTGTGTTTGTGGTTGTAGTTGTGGGTGGGGTTGGTGGGGTTGTAGTTGTGGGTGGGGTTGTGGTAGTTGGTAGGGTTGTGGATGGGGTTGTAGTTGTGGGTGGGGTTGTGGTTGTTGGTAGGATTGTAGTTGTGGGTGGGGTGTAGTTGTGGGTGGGGTTGTAGTTGGTGGGGTGTAGTAGTTGGTGGGGTGTAGTTGTTGGTGGGGTTGCGATTGTGGGTTGCGTGTTTGTTGGTGGGGTTGTTGTGGTTGTGGGTGGGGTTATAGTTGTTGGTGGGGTGTAGTTGTAGGTGGGGTGTGGTTGTTGGTGGGGTTATAGTTGTTGGTGGTGTTATAGTTGTTGGGGTTGTTGGTGGGGTTGGGGTTGTTGGTGGGGTTGTGGTTGTGGGTGGGGTTGTGGGTGGGGGTGTGGTTGTGGGTGGGGTTGTGGGTGGGTGTGGTTGTTTGTGGGGTTAAAGTTGTTGGTGGGGTGTGGTTGTGGGTGGGGTTATAGTTGTTGGTGTTGTTATAGTTGTGGGTGGGGTGTGGTTGTGGGTGGGGTTATAGTTGTTGGTGTTGTTATAGTTGTGGGTGGGGTGTGGTTGTGGGTGGGGTTATAGTTGTTGGTGTTGTTATAGTTGTTTGTGGGGTGTAGTTGTTGGTGTTGTTATAGTTGTTTGTGGGGTGTAGTTGTTGGTGGGGTGTAGTTGTTTGTGGGTGTAGTTGTTGGTGTTGTTATAGTTGTTTGTGGGGTGTAGTTGTTGGTGGGGTGTGGTTGTTTGTGGGGTTATAGTTGTTGGTGTTGTTATAGTTGTGGGTGGGGTGTGGTTGTGGGTGGGGTTGTTGGTGGGGTGTGGTTGTTTGTGGGGTTAAAGTTGTTGGTGGGGTTATAGTTGTTAGTGGGGTGTAGTTGTTGGTGGGGTGTAGTTGTTGGTGGGGTAGGGGTTGTGGGTGGGGTGTAGTTGTTGGTGGGGCTGGGGTTGTGGGAGGGGTGTAGATGTTGTTTGGGTTGGGGTTGTGGGTGGGGTGTAGATGTTGTTGGGGTTGGGGTTGTGGGTGGGGTGTAGATGTTCTTGGGGTTGGGGTTGTGGGTGGGGTGTAGATGTTGGTGGGGTTGGGGTTGTGGGTGGGGTGTAGATGTTGGTGGGGTTGGGGTTGTGGGTGGGGTGTAGATGTTGCCTTGCCTGTATGTTGTTAGTGGGGGTTGGTTGAGATGATGGCAGATTGATTTTTGATAACATGCCAACAATGCTCTTTAGTCAACGATGTGTGTCAGTGAGATGCGAGTCAGCGTCTCTATCTGACCCCCCTTCTCTCTCCCTCTTTCTCTCTCTCTCTCTCCCTCTCTCTCTCTCTCCTCTCTCCTCTCCCCCTCTTTCTCTCTCTCTCCCCCTCTTTCTCTCTCTCTCTCCCTCTTTCACTCTCTCCCCCCTCTTTCTCTCTCTCCCCCTTTCTCTCTCTCCCCTCTCTCCCTTTCTCTCTCCCCCCTCTTTCTCTCTCCCTCTCTCCCTCACCCTCTTCTCTCCCTTTTCTCTCTCCCCCCCCCTCATTCGCTCTCTCTCCCTCCCCCTCTTTCTCTGTCTCTCCCTCTCCCTCCCCCTCTTTCTCTGTCTCTCTCTCTCTCCCCCTCTCTCCCTCTTTCTCTCTTTCTTGCTGTTCCCTCTCTCCCCCTCTCTCCCCCTCGCTCCATTTCCCTCCGACAACTTGCTGTTTGCTCCCTCTTGTTTATACCACCTGATATCCCCTCCTCTCTGTCCTCTATCTCTCCATCCCTCTCTGTCCTCTATCTCTCCTCCCCTCTCTGTCCTCTATCTCTCCTCCCCTCTCTGTCCTCTATCTCTCCTCCCCTCTCTGTCCTCTATCTCTCCTTCCCTCTCTGTCCTTTATCTCTCCTTCCTCTCTGTCCTCTATCTCTCCTCCCCTCCTCTGTCCTCTATCTCTCCTTCCCTCTCTGTCCTCTATCTCTCCTTCCCTCTCTGTCCTCTATCTCTCCTTCCCTCTCTGTCCTCTATCTCTCCTCCCTCTCTGTCCTCTATCTCTCCTCCCCTCTCTGTCCTCTATCTCTCCTCCCCTCTCTGTCGTCTATCTCTCCTTCCCTCTCTGTCCTCTATCTCTCCTTCCCTCTCTGTCCTCTATCTCTCCTTCCCCTCTCTGTCGTCTATCTCTCCTTCCCCTCTCTGTCCTCTATCTCTCCTTCCCTCTCTGTCCTCCATCTCTCCTTCCCTCTCTGTCCTCTATCTCTCCTTCCCTCTCTGTCCTCTATCTCTCCTTCCCTCTCTGTCCCTCTATCTCTCCTTCCCCCACTCTGCCCTCTATCTCCCCTTCCCTCTCTGTCTCCCATCCCCTTCTCCCTCCTTATCTCTCATATGCTCCTCCCCTCTCTTTTCCCTCCTCTACCTCTTTTCCTTAACTATATATGTCTTCTTCTTTCTCTAGACTGGCAGATCGCCACCCTGTCCTTGTTGCTAGGCGGAGCTGCTCTGGTCCTGCTCTCCTTCCTGGTGGTCCTGGTGTCAGTGTGTATCGGCTCTCGGAGACGCTTCAACAGACCTGTCGCTGTCATGCTGTTCGCTGCAGGTGAACACACACACACACACACACACACACACACACACACACACACACACACACACACACACACACACACAACACACACACACACACACACACACACACACACACACACACACACACACACACACACACACACACACACACACACACACACACACACACAATTATTTGTCTCTGTCTTCTCATATCATATTCCTTGTTAGACAGTTAATTCATGCGTAATATGCATATATCTCTACCTCTTCAATATACAGTATGAGATGTCCTCTGTTTCCCTCTGCTCCAGTGGTGTTGCAGGGCTGCAGTCTGGTCCTCTACCCCATCAAGTTCACGGAGACCATCAGCATGAGCATATACCACGAGTTCAACTGGGGTTACGGCCTGGCCTGGGGGCGCTACCATTTTCTCCTTCGGTGGGGGGGGATCCTCCACTGCCTCAACCCTAAGAACTATGAAGACTACTACTGACCCTGCTGGACTGTACCACTGTACTCCCCCCCCGGTAGTCGCAGGCTGTCAAACATATCCTATACTGTATAATGCTAATGCTCGCTAGAGAGACAGGTAGACACAGAGAGATGCACACACACACACACGTCAGCATACAGTATTTCCTGTGAAGCAGGCAGAGGCTCAGTGCTGGGGTGGATGGATGATTTCACAGTACCTGTACCCTGCTCTGTACTCCCTCTTCAGTCAGAGACTAACAGATAACAGACTGACCAATCAGATCACTCTATCTGTCCTCAAACCCTGGGACAAGGACTCACTGAAGCACTGTTACCAACCAAGTATTACTTACAAGGCCTTAGGGATAAGGATGAGGCTAAACTCGACAAACCCAGGAGGAAAATCTGGTGCCAGCTACCATTTGTGTTACGTAGTCTGTCCACGAGAGATTAGGATGAGTCTGACTGGAAAACAGACTTGTCTTCTCACTGGTAGGTAGAGACAGACTGGGATGACCAACACTGGTAGGTAGAGACAGACTGAGATGACCAACACTGGTAGGTAGAGACAGACTGGGATGACCAACACTGGTAGGTAGAGACAGACTGGGATGACCAACACTGGTAGGTAGAGACAGACTGGGATGACCAACACTGGTAGGTAGAGACAGACTGGGATGACCAACACTGGTAGGTAGAGACAGACTGGGATGACCAACACTGGTTGGTAGAGACAGACTGGGATGACCAACACTGGTTGCTTGGCATGTGAAGGCGATGAAGAGATCCAGTGACTCACAGGACACCAATGCCACTACAGTATATCTCCATGGAAGTATGAACCCCCATAGCTAGCTACAGTTGGGCTCAATTCCATTTCAATTCCAGTCAATTCAGGAAGTACAATTCCAATTCCCTCCAATACTTTTCAATGAGGAATGGAGTTGGTTTACTTTCTGAAATGATTGGAATTTAAATGGAATTGACCCCAATCCTGGTAAAGAGGAGGTTTGGTACATCCCAATACTCCAAAACAGGGGTTTCCTTCCTGTCTTCACAGCCAGTGAAGAGCACAGAGACAGACAGGGAGCCGTTGAAGCCCGTTTAGGACACAGCCCAGTAATGTGGTACTGGTCTGTAGCTTATCTGGTCTGTCTCATCACAGCTTTGTCAGGTTTTTGCAGCGATGTAGAATGTTCCGTGGTCTATAAGAGGAGACAGACAAAGAGAGAGAAAGAGAGAGACAGGCAGAGAGAGAGACAGGCAGAGAGAGACAGACAGAGAGAGAGAGAGAGACAGATGGAGAGAGAGAGACAGACAGAGAGAGAGAGACAGAGAGAGAGAGACAGAGAGAGGGAGACAGAGAGAGAGAGACAGAGAGAGAGAGAGAGAGAGAGAGAGAGAGAGAGAGAGAGAGAGAGAGAGAGAGAGAGAGAGAGAGAGAGAGAGAGAGAGAGAGAGAGAGAGAGAGAGAGAGAGAGCTTTTAGTTTATGTCTGGGAACACATTTACTTGTCCAACAATAATCCAATGAAATGTAACCACACAAATCAAATATGATTATTTTAATGGACATCCTACAGTAGATTGAGGGGTACATTGTTGAATGATGTTCGTGGAGATGTTGACGAGATGTGTGAGTAGATTGGAGGGAGTGAGTGAGGAGGGAGAGAGGGGGAGGACAGAGAGAGAGAGACAGAGAGAGAGAGAGAGAGAGACAGAGAGAGAGAGAGACAGAGAGACAGAGAGAGAGGAGAGAGACAGCAGAGATGCCGGTAGAGATATGTATCAGTATTCATCTCATTGTAAATTAACACAATAAAGGCAGTAAAATAACCTGTCTCTTCCTCTCATTAGATTACAGGAGGGGCTAATCAGGGGTGGGCAAACTTTTTGGCTTGAGGGCCACATCGGGATTTTTGGGCTCGAGGGACACATTTTTGGGGGATCAATTGTTTGTTAAAGTCAATTTGCGGTGGGGCTCCGAGAGGCGCAGCGGTCTACATACCTGGGTTCAATCCCAGGCTGTGTCACAGCTGGCCGTGACTGGGACACCCATGAAGCGGGGCACACTAGTCTCAGTGTTGTCCGGGTTTGGGGAGGGTTTGGCAGACCAAGATGTCCTTGTCCCACCGCGCTCTAGCGACCCCTGTGGGCAGGCCGCGCGTGCACGCTGACATGGTCGCCAGGTGTACGGTGTTTCCACCAACACATTGGTGCGGCTGGCTTCCGGGTTAAGAGACGCATTGTGTCAAGAAGCAGTGCGGCTTGGTTGGGTTGTGTATCGGAGGACGCATGACTTTCAACCTTCGTCTCCCGAGCCGTGGGAGTTGTAGCGATGGGACAAGATAGTAGCTACTAAAACAATTGGACACCACGAATTTGGGGAGAAAAAGGGGTAAAATTCAAATAAAATGAATAAATAAATAAAAAAGAAGCAGTGCGGCTTGGCTGGGTTGTGTTTCGGAGGACGTACGGCTCTCGACCTTCTCCTCTCCCGAGGCCGTACGGCTCTCGACCTTCTCCTCTCCCGAGGCCGTACGGCTCTCGACCTTCTCTCCCGAGGCCGTACGGCTCTCGACCTTCTCCTCTCCCGAGGCCGTACGGCTCTCGACCTTTCCTCCTCCCGAGGCCGTGGCTCTCGACCTTCTCCTCTCCCGAGGCCGTGGCTCTCGACCTTCTCCTCTCCCGAGGCCGTTGGTTCCGACCTTCTCCTCCCGAGGACGTGCGGCTCTCGACCTTCTCCTCCCCCGAGGACGTGGCTCTCGACCTCTCCCTCTCCCGAGGCCGTACGGGAGTTGGAGCGATGAGACAAGACTTTAACCACCAATTGGATCCCACAAAATTTGGGAGAAAAAATTGATACAATTTAAAAAATATATATTTATATATAAATGTATTTATTTTGTCTTGTGGACTAGATACTTTAACTCCTCCACTTATCTTCACACTTCATTTCTGATTCGTTGAGAATGTCTGTATTTTCTCTTCCCAAGCTCCTGTAACAAGCTCCTGTAACAAGCTCCTGTAACAAGCTCCTGTAACAAGCTCCTGCAACAAACTCTGTAACAAGCTCCTGTAACAAGCTCCTTAAGCTCCTGTAACAAGCTCCTGCAACAAGCTCCTGCAACAAGCTTCTGTAACAAGCTCCTGCAACAAGCTCCTGTAACAAGCTCCTGTAACAAGCTCCTGTAACAAGCTCCTGTAACAAGCTCCTGCAACAAACTCCTGCAACAAACTCTGTAACAAGCTCCTGTATAACAAGCTCCTGTAACAAGCTCCTGTAACAAGCTCCTGCAACAAACTCCTGCAACAAACTCCTGTAACAAGCTCCTGTAACAAGCTCCTGCAACAAGCTCCTGCAACAAGCTCCTGTAACAAGCTCCTGTAACAAGCTCCTGCAACAAGCTCCTGTAACAAGCTCCTGTAACAAGCTCCTGTAACAAGCTCCTGCAACAAGCTCCTGTAACAAGCTCCTGCAACAAGCTCCTGCAACAAGCTCCTGTAACAAGCTCCTGCAACAAGCTCCTGTAACAAGCTCCTGCAACAAGCTCCTGCAACAAGCTCCTGTAACAAGCTCCTGCAACAAGCTCCTGTAACAAGCTACCTGACTGGTCCTTATTTTCTTCCATTGAACTGAATTCACCTCAACTGACTTCAGGTCTTCAGTCATTATCTGTCCAAGTGTGTGTGTGTGTGTGTGTGTGTGTGTGTGTGTGTGTGTGTGTGTGTGTGTGTGTGTGTGTGTGTGTGTGTGTGTGTGTGTGTGTGTGTGTGTGTGTGTGTGTGTGTGTGTGTGTGTGTGTGTGTGAGAGAGTCAGTCAGTCAGTCAGTCAGTCAGTTCAAACCTTGTCGAACTCTAACCAGAAGGCTAACTCCTCCTGCCCTGCCTAGCAACTCACTGCAGTAGGTTGTTCTCTCCTCTACCTGGGGGAAGCTTTGATCCCACATCAGGCTTAGAAGACCTTCACACGTCCCAAATGGCACCCTAGTCTCTATATGGTGAATTACATTTGATGAGGGTCCATAGGGATCACAGGGCTCTGGTCAAAAGTAGTGCACTATATAGGGAATATGGTGTCATTTGGGACAAACTCCATTCTCCTTCACAGGTTGTGGTGGTCCTTCTGTAGCTCAGTTGGTAGAGCATGGCGCTTGTAACGCCAGGGTAGTGGGTTCGATTCCCGGGACTACCCATACGTAGAATGTATGCACACATGACTGTAAGTCGCTTTGAATAAAAGCGTCTGCTAAATGGCATATATTATTATTATATTATATTAGGTTGTAATTTTAAGGAGTTCAAGAACAAACATGTAGCAATACTGCCACCTACAGGACAACCTGTGCACGTACCTTCATGCATCGTTGGCTGGTTTTCACACCTCTAGGTGCATACAGCCTGTCTTCCATATGGGACCCCATGTCAAATTCAATCAACATGATTACTGCCCTATCATGAATGTGACTATTTTAATGTACTGTACCTGTGCTGCCTTGTACTGTAACGTCTGACTATTGGCTACAGTGGCCTAAGGCAGTTCCATACCCTTCATTCTGCTCCAGTCATGAGTATCCGACTGTAGTTTGAGCTGTGTTTGTGTAAACAGATCATGTTGTGGTGTTGTTAATGATGGGAGGAAACTCTCACGCTACAGGGACTCACAGCTGTGGCCCTTCCTGAGCTCCTACTGCTGTCCCTCCCTCCCTCCCTCCCTACTGCTGATGTCCCTCCTCCCTCCCTCCCTCCCTCCCTCCCTCCCTCCCTCCCTCCCTCCCTCCCTCCCTCCCTCCCTCCCTCCCTCCCTCCCTCCCTCCCTCCCTCCCTCCCTCCCTCCCTCCCTCCCTCCCTACTGCTGATGTCCCTCCCTCCCTCCCTCCCTCCCTACTGCTGATGTCCCTCCCTCCCTCGCTCCCTCCCTCCCTCCCTCCCTCCCTACTGCTGATGTCCCTCCCTCCCATTGATGTCCTTCCCTCCCTCCCTACTGCTGATGTCCCTCCCTCCCTCCCTCCCGTTGATGTCCCTCCCTCCCTCCCTCCCTCCCTACTCTGATGTCCCTCCTTCCCTCCCGTTGATGTCCCTCCCTCCCTCCTCCCTCCCTCCCTCCCTCCCTCCCCTCCCTCCCTCCCTCCCTCCCTCCCTCCCTCCTCCCTCCCTCCCTCCCTACTGCTGATGTCCCTCCTCCCTACTGCTGATGTCCCTCCCTCCCTACTGCTGATGTCCCTCCCTCCCTCCCTCCCTACTGCTGATGTCCCTCCCTCCCTCCCTCCCTACTGCTGATGTCCCTCCCTCCCTCCCTACTGCTGATGTCCCTCCCTCCCTACTGCTGATGTCCCTCCCTCCCTACTGCTGATGTCCCTCCCTCCCTCCCTCCCTCCCTCCCTCCCTCCCTCCCTCCCTCCCTCCCCTCCCTCCCTCCCTCCCTCCCTCCCTCCCTCCCTCCCTCCCTCCCTCCCTCCCTCCCTCCCTCCCTCCTCCCTCCCTCCCTCCCTACTGCTGATGTCCCTCCCTCCCTCCCTACTGCTGTCCCTCCCTCCCTCCCTACTGCTGATGTCCCTCCCTCCCTCCCTCCCTCCCTCCCTCCCTCCCTCCCTCCCTCCCTCCCCTCCCTACTGCTGATGTCCCTCCCTCCCTCCCTACTGCTGATGCCCCTCCCTCCTCCCTACTGCTGATGTCCCTCCCTCCCTCCCTACTGCTGATGTCCCTCCCTCCCTCCCTACTGCTGATGTCCCTCCCTCCCTCCCTACTGCTGCAGCATCTCCAGTCCTCTGTGGGACAGAAAGAGGGACGTACCAACAGATGTATGGATAGACAGGCAGACACGGCCGGTCAGAGGGACAGAAAAACAGTCAGACAATCAGATAGACACACAGACAGACAGATAGACAAACAGTCAGAAAGAGAGTCAGACATATAGTCAGTCAGTCAGTCAGTCAGTCAGACAGACAGACAGACAGACAGACAGACAGACAGACAGACAGGCAGGCAGACAGACAGACAGGCAGGCAGGCAGGCAGGCAGGCAGGCAGGCAGACAGGCAGGCAGGCAGGCAGGCAGGCAGACAGGCAGGCAGGCAGGCAGGCAGACAGACAGGCAGGCAGGCAGGCAGGCAGGCAGGCAGACAGGCAGGCAGACAGACAGACAGACAGACAGGCAGGCAGACAGGCAGGCAGGCAGGCAGGCAGACAGGCAGGCAGGCAGACAGACAGACAGACAGACAGACAGACAGACAGACAGACAGACAGACAGACAGACAGACAGACAGACAGGCAGGCAGGCAGGCAGGCAGACAGACAGACAGACAGACAGACAGACAGACAGACAGACAGACAGACAGACAGACAGACAGACAGACAGACAGACAGACAGGCAGGCAGACAGACAGACAGACAGACAGACAGACAGACAGACAGACAGGCCTGGTCACATCACCTCCTTGGAACTTGATCCCTCAGCCACTTCATCTGCATTCTGGGAATTGTTCACATCCTCCTGGACCGCCCACATATAAGCACACATACACTAAACACACACACACCAATTATTATTGTGCTGTAATCCGGAACACAGCTGGTCTGACCATTTGGCCGAGAGGCTACAAGTGGACCACTTCCGTTGAGGTGGGACCTCCGGCACCTGCCCTTCTTTGAACTCTGCCCCAAACAGAAACAAACAGACAGGTGATGAATGGATTGTAGAACCTACATCTGTGAAGATATATCCATCAAGCAGGCTTCCTCTGAACCACCTACACCTGTCTCCTAGTGGGATGTTGAGGATGTGCTCTGGGATCTGAACCTGTGTAAAGGGCTGGTTATAACTTGTGACATATACACACAAACACCAAGTATACATAACCTGTTGCCATAAAACCTCTTTTCAAAATATGGAAATTCATCTTGGTATGATCATCCATGATTAATTTGATTTGAGTGGTTTGGACAGTTCACTCTGCCAGCTGCGCCCTCTCTTCTCCCCGGTTCCCCGTGCAGACCCATGGGAAGAAGTTCAATTTCGGTGGAAGGGAAAAGGCCGACCTCTCCGTCTCAGAGCGCCCCCGTCTCATCTCCCACCTACAACTATATTAGAGCCAGAGCATAACAGAAGCAGCCGTCGATGCGGCAACAAGGAGAGAAGAGGTGCCGCTGTTTCCGTTTTTGGAACACCTCCTTGGGCCATAACCATAGGCTGCTGGAGACAGGGATAATCGGTCAAACTGAAACCTGTTAACGTTTACCGTTACCAGAGGAGGCTCGTGGAGGCGCGTTCATCACACATCTAATATTAGAAACCTTGCAACGGCGCTGTCATCCCGAGCGCGCTTTACTTTATCACTGCCACTGGGTCTCGCGCGCACGGCGCTCTAACGGATAATAGCAACAGGGGCCGAGCGACATATTTGTAAGTTGAAGGAGCAGTGCGGAAATGGATATAGATGTGTTGGTCGGGGTGTCGGGTTTTACGCAGGCGTCCGCCGCTCGGGCAGCTAGGCAGTGATATGCCGAGCCCTATTTTGAGTCGAAAATGGCCCGCCACCTGTTCCTCTCTGTCTGGCCGATCTGACTGCCCGTTTCCCCGCCAGACACCGCCCTCTGACTGTCCTCTCACTCACTCCTGACTGTCAACCTCGGGTGTCATTCCTTCACGCAATTTAGCCGAGCTCGGTAACCCACTGTCCGTTATTGTAAAGCGGTCAAAGAACAGTCCCTATTCTATTTTATACCTGTCTGGATTCTGTTGTGCTCTCCTGTGGGATTTTACGCATTTGTCTGTGGAACTTTGGAAGGAAAACGGAAGTATGGCTGAGGCCGGGCGACCTGAGGACCAGTGTGACGAGGCGGTAGAGGATGAGTTTGGGGAGATAATAAAATGTCGATCAGGTAGGAATGGCTTTCAATACCTAGTCTACAATAAGCACCAAGCGAGTTGCCAATGCCAACATCTCACTGACGTGATAGACACCAACCTCATCAAGTGTTCCAAAAGATTTAGTTACACAATGGGCCAAGAGTTTATGAGAACTTGTCTAGATATTAGCCATGTGTAAACAGAGGTTGCGTATCAGAAATGGTCAGTGCCTGATAACACCCGTTGAACTAGTTTTCCCTGTCATCCTCATCATAATATGTCACAGACTGTTGGTGAGAGATATTATTAAGGTTTGTTCGTGCTAGTCAGGTCATGCAGACAGTCATAGGTACCAGCGGTCTGTCTCTGTCTGAAAGGATGATCTATGAGCCCCCTGTCCACCCAGTAGGTGCTGTCACTTGACAGCTTTTCCACCCCAGAGAAGGCAAGTGTGCTCTCTCTCTCTCTCTCTCTCTGCCCTCTCTCTCTCTCTCTCTCTCTCTCTCTCTCTCTCTCTCTCTCTCTCTCTCTCTCTCTCTCTCTCTCTCTCTCTCATCTATCTCTCTCCCCTCTCTCATCTCCCTCTCCCTCTCTCTCTCCCCTCTCTCATCTCTCTCCCCCCTCACTCTCTCTCTCCCCTCTCCCTCTCTCTCTCTCCCCTCACTCTCTCTCTCTGCCCTCTCTCTCTCTCTCTCTCTCCCCTCACTCTCTCTCTCCCTCTCCCCTCTCTCTCTCTCTCACTCTCTCTCTCTCCCCTCACTCTCTCTCTCCCCTCTCCCCTCTCTCTCTCTCCTCTCTCTCTCCCCTCTCTCTCTCACTCTCTCTCTCTGCCCTCACTCTCTCTCTCCCCTCTCTCTCTCTCTCTCTCTCTCTCTCCCTCACTCTCTCTCTCCCTCTCCCCTCTCTCTCTCTCCCTCTCTCTCTCCCCTCTCTCTCTCCCTCTCTCTCTCTCCCTCACTCTCTCTCTCCCTCTCCCTCTCTCTCTCCCCTCTCTCTCTCCCTCTCTCTCTCACTCTCTCTCTCTGCCCTCACTCTCTCTCTCCCTCTCTCTCTCACTCTCTCTCTCTCTCTCCCCTCACTCTCTCTCTCCCCTCTCCCTCTCTCTCTCTCCCTCTCTCTCTCTCCCCTCTCTCTCTGCCCTCTCTCTCTCCCCTCTCTCTCTCCCCTCTCTCTCTCCCCTCTCTCTCTGCCCTCTCTCTATCTCAAAAAGATGAAGCGGTGTACATTGTAAATACCACCAAATAAACAGATATATATTGGTGGTATTTACAATATTGTTTGTGCTCCACTGGTTTAACAGATATGTGAGTTTAGCAAAGTTTATGAATGGGTGGCAGGTAGCCTAGAGGTTAGAGCATTGGGTTACAAACCGAATCTCGAGCTGACAAAGTCTAAAATCTGTGCCCTTGAGCAAGGCACTCTGATTTCTCCCGGGTCGCTGTTAATAATGGCAGATCCTGGCTGTGACCCTACTCTCTGAGGGTGTCCCAAGTTGGGATGTGCAAAAAACACATTTACAATCCACACATGTATTATTACACACTGGTACATATGTGAAATAGGCCAAAATGTAAGCACCCTCTGCCCGGCTCTGCCCGGCGCCGTCAATAATTAATGTTCTGCATTAAAAGCAGGGGTCGAGTCTATTTGCGCTCCACCGGCTGAATTAGGACGGGTCACCAGCTACACAGGATGGAAATAGAGGCTGGAAGCAGTTGCCTAACTCCGAGCCGGCCCTCCACGGTGTGGGGTTTCACATATCCTAGTTTGGGAAGCTACCACCACTATCGTTACCCCCCCCTCACATTGCTCTCAGCTGACAAAGTTGTTGACTTGGTGACACGTTGTTTATCAGTCTCCTGTATCCTACAGAATGAGGTTGTATCAGTCTCCTGTATCCTACAGAATGAGGTTGTATCAGTCACCTGTATCCTACAGAATGAGGTTGTATCAGTCACCTGTATCCTACAGAATGAGGTTGTATCAGTCTCCTGTATCCTACAGTCAGAGCATTTTACAGATCACTGCACCTGTACTTAGACTATCTGTAAACAGCCCATCTATCTACCTACCTCATCCCCATACTGGTATTTATTTATTTATTTTGCTCCTTTGCACCCCAGTATCTCTACCTGCACATTCATCTTCTGCCGATCTACCATTCCAGTGTTTAATTGCTATCAGTCACATGTATCCTACAGAACAAGGTTGTATCAGTCACCTGTATCCTACAGAATGAGGTTGTATCAGTCACCTGTATCCTACAGAATGAGGTTGTATCAGTCACCTGTATCCTACAGAATGAGGTTGTATCAGTCTCCTGTATCCTACAGAACGAGGTTGTATCAGTCTCCTGTATCCTACAGAATGAGGTTGTATCAGTCACCTGTATCCTACAGAATGAGGTTGTATCAGTCTCCTGTATCCTACAGAACGAGGTTGTATCAGTCTCCTGTATCCTACAGAATGAGGTTGTATCAGTCACCTGTATCCTACAGAATGAGGTTGTATCAGTCACCTGTATCCTACAGAATGAGGTTGTATCAGTCACCTGTATCCTACAGAATGAGGTTGTATCAGTCTCCTGTATCCTACAGAATGAAGTTGTATCAGTCACCTGTATCCTACAGAATGAGGTTGTATCAGTCTCCTGTATCCTACAGAATGAGGTTGTATCAGTCACCTGTATCCTACAGAACGAGGTTGTATCAGTCTCCTGTATCCTACAGAATGAGGTTGTATCAGTCTCCTGTATCCTACAGAATGAGGTTGTATCAGTCTCCTGTATCCTACAGAACGAGGTTGTATCAGTCTCCTGTATCCTACAGAATGAGGTTGTATCAGTCACCTGTATCCTACAGAATGAGGTTGTATCAGTCACCTGTATCCTACAGAATGAGGTTGTATCAGTCACCTGTATCCTACAGAATGAGGTTGTATCAGTCACCTGTATCCTACAGAATGAGGTTGTATCAGTCTCCTGTATCCTACAGAATGAAGTTGTATCAGTCACCTGTATCCTACAGAATGAGGTTGTATCAGTCTCCTGTATCCTACAGAATGAGGTTGTATCAGTCACCTGTATCCTACAGAACGAGGTTGTATCAGTCACCTGTATCCTACAGAATGAGGTTGTATCAGTCTCCTGTATCCTACAGAATGAGGTTGTATCAGTCTCCTGTATCCTACAGAATGAGGTTGTATCAGTCACCTGTATCCTACAGAATGAGGTTGTATCAGTCACCTGTATCCTACAGAATGAGGTTGTATCAGTCACCTGTATCCTACAGAATGAGGTTGTATCAGTCTCCTGTATCCTACAGAATGAGGTTGTATCAGTCTCCTGTATCCTACAGAATGAGGTTGTATCAGTCACCTGTATCCTACAGAATGAGGTTGTATCAGTCTCCTGTATCCTACAGAATGAGGTTGTATCAGTCACCTGTATCCTACAGAATGAGGTTGTATCAGTCACTTGTATCCTACAGAATGAGGTTGTATCAGTCTCCTGTATCCTACAGAATGAGGTTGTATCAGTCTCCTGTATCCTACAGAATGAGGTTGTATCAGCCTCCTGTATCCTACAGAATGAGGTTGTATCAGTCTCCTATATCCTACAGTCAGAGCATTTTACAAATCACTGCACCTGTACTTAGACTATCTGTAAACAGCCCATCTATCTACCTACCTCATCCCCATACTGGTATTTATTTATTTATTTTGCTCCTTTGCACCCCAGTATCTCTACCTGCACATTCATCTTCTGCCGATCTACCATTCCAGTGTTTAATTGCTATCAGTCACCTGTATCCTACAGAACGAGGTTGTATCAGTCACCTGTATCCTACAGAACGAGGTTGTATCAGTCACCTGTATCCTACAGAATGAGGTTGTATCAGTCTCCTGTATCCTACAGAATGAGGTTGTATCAGTCTCCTGTACCCTACAGAATGAGGTTGTATCAGTCTCCTGTATCCTACAGAATGAGGTTGTATCAGTCTCCTGTATCCTACAGAATGAGGTTGTATCAGTCACCTGTATCCTACAGAATGAGGTTGTATCAGTCACCTGTATCCTACAGAATGAGGTTGTATCAGTCACCTGTATCCTACAGAATGAGGTTGTATCAGTCACCTGTATCCTACAGAATGAGGTTGTATCAGTCTCCTGTATCCTACAGAATGAGGTTGTATCAGTCTCCTGTATCCTACAGAATGAGGTTGTATCAGTCTCCTGTATCCTACAGAATGAGGTTGTATCAGTCTCCTGTATCCAACAGAATGAGGTTGTATCAGTCTCCTGTATCCTACAGAATGAGGTTGTATCAGTCTCCTGTATCCTACAGAATGAGGTTGTATCAGTCACCTGTATCCTACAGAATGAGGTTGTATCAGTCACCTGTATCCTACAGAATGAGGTTGTATCAGTCACCTGTATCCTACAGAATGAGGTTGTATCAGTCACCTGTATCCTACAGAATGAGGTTGTATCAGTCACCTGTATCCTACAGAATGAGGTTGTATCAGTCACCTGTATCCTACAGAATGAGGTTGTATCAGTCACCTGTATCCTACAGAATGAGGTTGTATCAGTCACCTGTATCCTACAGAATGAGGTTGTATCAGTCTCCTGTATCCTACAGAATGAGGTTGTATCAGTCTCCTGTATCCTACAGAATGAGGTTGTATCAGTCTCCTGTATCCTACAGAATGAGGTTGTATCAGTCACCTGTATCCTACAGAATGAGGTTGTATCAGTCACCTGTATCCTACAGAATGAGGTTGTATCAGTCACCTGTATCCTACAGAATGAGGTTGTATCAGTCACCTGTATCCTACAGAATGAGGTTGTATCAGTCACCTGTATCCTACAGAATGAGGTTGTATCAGTCTCCTGTATCCTACAGAATGAGGTTGTATCAGTCTCCTGTATCCTACAGAATGAGGTTGTATCAGTCACCTGTATCCTACAGAATGAGGTTGTATCAGTCTCCTGTATCCTACAGAATGAGGTTGTATCAGTCACCTGTATCCTACAGAATGAGGTTGTATCAGTCTCCTGTATCCTACAGAATGAGGTTGTATCAGTCTCCTGTATCCTACAGAATGAGGTTGTATCAGTCACCTGTATCCTACAGAATGAGGTTGTATCAGTCTCCTGTATCCTACAGAATGAGGTTGTATCAGTCTCCTGTATCCTACAGAATGAGGTTGTATCAGTCACCTGTATCCTACAGAATGAGGTTGTATCAGTCTCCTGTATCCTACAGAATGAGGTTGTATCAGTCACCTGTATCCTACAGAATGAGGTTGTATCAGTCTCCTGTATCCTACAGAATGAGGTTGTATCAGTCTCCTGTATCCTACAGAATGAGGTTGTATCAGTCAACTGTATCCTACAGAATGAGGTTGTATCAGTCTCCTGTATCCTACAGAATGAGGTTGTATCAGTCACCTGTATCCTACAGAATGAGGTTGTATCAGTCACCTGTATCCTACAGAATGAGGTTGTATCAGTCACCTGTATCCTACAGAATGAGGTTGTATCAGTCACCTGCACCCTACAGAATGAGGTTGTATCAGTCACCTGTATCCTACAGAATGAGGTTGTATCAGTCACCTGTATCCTACAGAATGAGGTTGTATCAGTCACCTGTATCCTACAGAATGAGGTTGTATCAGTCTCCTGTATCCTACAGAACGAGGTTGTATCAGTCTCCTGTATCCTACAGAATGAGGTTGTATCAGTCACCTGTATCCTACAGAATGAGGTTGTATCAGTCACCTGTATCCTACAGAATGAGGTTGTATCAGTCTCCTGTATCCTACAGAATGAGGTTGTATCAGTCACCTGTATCCTACAGAACGAGGTTGTATCAGTCTCCTGTATCCTACAGAATGAGGTTGTATCAGTCACCTGCACCCTACAGAACAAAGTGAGCCACTTGAAGCATTGTTTAGTCGCTGAGCAGATCCAATTATCCAGAACAACTTACAAGAGGTGCGTTGAAGTTAAGCGTTATGCATTCAGATGCTGTGCCAAGAGACGGGCACCTTGAGAGAAGGTGCTGTGTGAGATTGGCCTCCAGTCTTTCTGTGGTACATTAGTTATGTTTTGTCATGATATTGCTCTGTTGAATATCATTTCCATAATTCTTGCCTTCTTGCTGGGTACTCAAAGCATCGTCACAGTGACCTCTGTGAAGAGAGGGTCTTTCCACAATGACAACCAGTCCTCCTTATTCTGTTGTGTGTGTCTCTGTGTGTGTGTGTGTGTGTGTGTGTGTGTGTGTGTGTGTGTGTGTGTGTGTGTGTGTGTGTGTGTGTGTGTGTGTGTGTGTGTGTGTGTGTGTGTGTGTGTGTGTGTGTGTGTGTGTGTGTGTGTGTGTGTGTGTGTGTGTGTGTGTGTGTCCACTGGGCAGGTGCTACCATGAGAGTGATTCTACAGGACCTCTGTTGCTTCAGCTGTGATTAAATCAAGAGTGCCTGTCAAACTAATCAACCAATCAAACCCTAGGCTTTAAATCTTTAAATCTTTAGGCTTTACATCTTCCCAACTCAGATTAACATATCTATCATATCTACAGATCTATCATATCTACAGGTTTATCGTATCTACATCTATCATATCTACAGATCTATTATATCTACAGGTTTATCGTATCTACATCTATCATATCTACAGATCTATTATATCTACATCTATCATATGTACAGGTCTATCATATCTACATCTATCAAATCTACAGATCTAAAAAGATGAAAGATCTAATGGAAGATCCATTAGATTGACTGTAGAGCATGAAGAAGGTTAGACTGGGTCTGCTGTCTGACGATGTGATGCGGACTAGTGATGCCATCAAAGAGAGCAGAGAGGGAGGGAGGGAGATGGAGGGAGCTCAGAGGGAGAGGGAGGGAGGGAGATGGAGGGAGCTCAGAGGGAGAGGGAGGGAGGGAGATGGAGGGAGCTCAGAGGGAGAGGGAGGGAGGGAGATGGAGGGAGCTCAGAGGGAGGGAGGGAGGGAGATGGAGGGAGCTCAGAGGGAGGGAGGGAGGGAGATGGAGGGAGCTCAGAGGGAGAGGGAGGGAGGGAGATGGAGGGAGGGAGATGGAGGGAGGGAGATGGAGGGAGCTCAGAGGGAGAGGGAGGGAGGGAGAAGAAACTGCATCCATTCTATTCTAGTCTATCTTGGTCAAGCTGTCAAAAACAGCCTAGAAATATTAATGGTTCAAGAGAATGTTTAAATGTGTTTGAATACAGTCCATATGTCACTCTGCTGTCACAGCAGGGTCCTTGGACAGCAGAATAAGGACGTCTGCATATTGCCTAAATCTACCTGACTGTCTTTCCACATCACCATTAGTGTCTTTCTGAAAAACATCCTCCCTGCTCCATCCTGCTCCACGCCACTGCAATGCACACTGGGTAATAGAGAGCTGTTAATGGACCTCTGGGGCTAGAAAGAGAGAGAGAGCAAGACATATATACACACACACACACACACACACACACACACACACACACACACACACACACACACACACACACACACACACACACACACACACACACACACACACACACACACACACACACACACACACACACACACACACACACACACACACACACACACACACACACACTCTCTCTCTCTCTGTAGTTTCTGTAAACAAGTGATTACCATTGAAACAGTGGTGAGTAATGAGTACAGCAGGTGGAGTTGTAGTATTCTATCTATAGAGCCCTGGTGTAGAGCTGTAGTATTTTATATGTAGAGCCCTGGTGTAGAGCTGTAGTACTCTATCTATAGAGCCCTGGTGTAGAGCTGTAGTATTCTATCTATAGAGCCCTGGTGTAGAGCTGTAGTATTTTATATGTAGAGCCCTGGTGTAGAGCTGTAGTACTCTATCTATAGAGCCCTGGTGTAGAGCTGTAGTATTCTATCTATAGAGCCCTGGTGTAGAGCTGTAGTAGGTGAGGGGTGATACAGGAAGGGTGATGTGATATGGTAGGTGAGGGGTGATATAGGAAGGGTGGTGTGATATGGTAGGTGAGGGGTGGTATAGGAAGGGTGATGTGATATGGTAGGTGAGGGGTGATACAGGAAGGGTGATGTGATATGGTAGGTGAGGGGTGATACAGGAAGGGTGATGTGATATGGTAGGTGAGGGGTGATACAGGAAGGGTGATGTGATATGGTAGGTGAGGGGTGGTACAGGAAGGGTGATGTGATATGGTAGGTGAGGGGTGGTATGGTAGGTGGTAAGTGATATCTGGTGAAAGGTGATCAGATATTAAAGGTGAGGAGTGGTTCAGGGAGAGTGATGTATGAAGTGATGTGTCTCAGGGAGGTTAGGAATAACAGAACCCAGTCTTGTGCCAGATTACCTTCCAGTGGTAACAACAGATACTGGTGTTCCACTGTCTGATCTGCCCTACATGTGCTTTCTGGGTCAGAGAGGGCTGAAGGAGATAGGGGAGAAGAGGGAGGGGAACAAAGGGGTGAGGAGGGAAGGGAAGAGAGGGGGAGAGGAGGGAGGGGAAGAGAGGGGGAGCAGAGGGAGGGGAACAAAGGGGTGAGGAGGGAAGGGAAGAGAGGGGGAGCAGAGGGAGGGGAACAAAGGGGAGAGGAGGGAGGGGAAGAGAGGGGGAGCGGAGGGAGGGGGAGAGGAGGGAGGAGGAGAGAGGGGAGGGGAAGAGAGGGGGAGAGGAGGGAGGAGGAGAGAGGGGGAGAGGAAGAGAGGGGGAGAGGAGGGAGGGGAAGAGAGGGGGAGGGGAAGAGAGGGGGAGAGGCTGGAGGGGAAGAGAGGGGGAGCAGAGGGAGGGGGAGAGGGAGGAGGGAGGGGAACAAAGGGGTGAGGAGGGAAGGGAAGAGAGGGGGAGAGGAAGAGAGGGGAGGGGAAGAGAGGGGGAGAGGAGGGAGGGGAACAAAGGGGTGAGGAGGGAAGGGAAGAGAGGGGGAGAGAAGGGAGGGGAAGAGGGGGAGGGGAAGAGAGGGGAGAGGAGGGAGGGGAACAAAGGGGTGAGGAGGGAAGGGAAGAGAGGGGGAGGGAGGGAGGGGAAGAGAGGGGAGGGGAAGAGAGGGAGGGAAGAGAGGGGAGGGGAAGAGGGGGGAGAGGAGGGAGGGAAGAGAGGGGGAGGGAGGGGAGGGGAAGAGAGGGGGAGGGGAAGAGAGGGGAGAGGAGGGAGGGGAAGAGAGGGGGAGGGGAAGAGGGGAGGGGAAGAGAGGGGGAGAGGAAGAGAGGGGTAGTGTAAGAGAGGGGGGAGAGGAGGGAGGGGAAGAGAGGGGGAGGGGAAGAGAGGGGGAGAGGAAGAGAGGGAAGTGGAAGAGAGGGGAGAGGAGGGAGGGGAAGAGAGGGGGAGGGGAAGAGAGGGGGAGAGAAGAGAGGGGGAGAGGAAGAGAGGGGAAGTGGAAGAGAGGGGGAGAGGAGGGAGGGGAAGAGAGGGGGAGGGGAAGAGAGGGGGAGAGGAGGGAGGGGGAGAGGAGGGAGGGGAAGAGAGGGGGAGGGAAGAGAGGGGGAGAGGAAGAGAGGGGAAGTGGAAGAGAGGGGGAGAGGAGGGAGGGGAAGAGAGGGGGAGGGGAAGAGAGGGGAGAGGAGGGAGGGGAGAGGAGGGAGTTGAAGAGAGGGGGAGGGGAAGAGAGGGGAGGGGAAGAGAGGGGGAGGGGAAGAAAAGGGGAGAGGAAGAGAGGGGGAGAGGAGGGAGGGAAGAGAGGGGGAGGGGAAGAAAAGGGGAGAGGAAGAGAGGGGGAGAGGAGGGAGGGGAAGAGAGGGGGAGGGGAAGAGAGGGGGAGAGGAGGGAGGGGAAGAGAGGGGGAGGGGAAGAGAGGGGGAGCGGTGGGAGGGGGAGAGGAGGGAGGGGAAGAGAGGGCGAGGGGAGGGAGGAGGAGGGGAGGGAGGGGAAGAGAGGGGGAGAGGAGGGAGGGGAAGAGAGGGGGAGAGGAGGGAGGAGGAGAGGAGGTTTGGTAATGATTATGTGGTGGACTAGCCCCAACCCTTGTGTTTTACACACACACACACACACACACACACACACACACACACACACACACACACACACACACACACACACACACACACACACACACACACACACACACACACACACACACACACACACACACACAGCAGCAATAAATATGCAATATGGTTCACTTTAACATGCCTTTGATTCAGCCCCTCTCTTAGTTTTCCAATGGTCTGTGTGTGTGTGTGTACCCTGTGTGTGTGTGTATGTGTGTACTCTGTGTGTGTGTGTACCCTGTGTGTGTGTGTGTTTGTGTGTGAGTACCCTGTGTGTGTGTGTGTGTGTGTGTGTGTGTGTGTGTGTGTGTGTGTGTGTGTGTGTGTGTGTGTGTGTGTGTGTGTGTGTGTGTGTGTGTGTGTGTGTGTGTGTGTGTGTGTGTGTGTGTGTGTGTGTGTGTGTGTGTGTCACACTGTGTGCTCACGTCCGCTGGAGAGATAGAAAAATGAATCATGTTTGTTTGAGATGCTGTAATAATGTCTGCTTTCATCACACAGCACAACAGAGAGACATTACAATCACAGCTCTGTTTTCTGTTGCTCTTCATTTAATCCTTCACCGTTCCCTTGACTTGGACCTTTCCTCATGAATAAAGCATGGAGGACTTCTGACCAATCTGACTGCATCTCTGCAATGGGGCTACGTTGCTCTTCATGAAGCTGCAATAAGGACAGGGTCAGTCGATGTTCTAGCTGCTATATGTTCTGACCAGAGGACAGGGCCTGTCGATGTTCTAGCTGCTATATGTTCTGACCAGAGGACAGGGCCAGTCGATGTTCTAGCTGCTATATGTTCTGACCAGAGGACAGGGCCAGTCAATGTTCTAGCTGCTATATGTTCTGACCAGAGGACAGGGCCAGTCGATGTTCTAGCTGCTATATGTTCTGACCAGAGGACAGGGCCAGTCGATGTTCTAGCTGCTATATGTTCTGACCAGAGGACAGGGCCAGTCGATGTTCTAGCTGCTATATGTTCTGACCAGAGGACAGGGCCAGTCGATGTTCTAGCTGCTATATGTTCTGACCAGAGGACAGGGCCAGTCGATGTTCTAGCTGCTATATGTTCTGACCAGAGGACAGGGCCAGTCGATGTTCTAGCTGCTATATGTTCTGACCAGAGGACAGGGCCAGTCGATGTTCTAGCTGCTATATGTTCTGACCAGAGGACAGGGCCAGTCGATGTTCTAGCTGCTATATGTTCTGACCAGAGGACAGGACCAGTCGATGTTCTAGCTGCTATATGTTCTGACCAGAGGACAGGGCCAGTCGATGTTCTAGCTGCTATATGTTCTGACCAGAGGACAGGACCAGTCGATGTTCTAGCTGCTATATGTTCTGACCAGAGGACAGGGCCAGTCGATGTTCTAGCTGCTATATGTTCTGACCAGAGGACAGGGCCAGTCGATGGTCTAGCTGCTATATGTTCTGACCAGAGGACAGGGCCAGTCGATGTTCTAGCTGCTATATGTTCTGACCAGAGGACAGGGCCAGTCGATGTTCTAGCTGCTATATGTTCTGACCAGAGGACAGGACCAGTCGATGTTCTAGCTGCTATATGTTCTGACCAGAGGACAGGGCCAGTCGATGTTCTAGCTGCTATATGTTCTGACCAGAGGACAGGGCCAGTCGATGTTCTAGCTGCTATATGTTCTGACCAGAGGACAGGACCAGTCGATGTTCTAGCTGCTATATGTTCTGACCAGAGGACAGGGCCAGTCGATGTTCTAGCTGCTATATGTTCTGACCAGAGGACAGGACCAGTCGATGTTCTAGCTGTGTGATGAGGATGAGGCCGTCACTCCCTCCGAGTCACTGATCCAACAGCTGTTTCTGTATACCACTTATCATAAAGACACTTATCCAAAGAGATAACAGGACAGGAAGTGCACATATAGTGTAGGAGTGGATCCCTGCTGGAATTAAACGACAACCATGGTGTTGCCAGGTAGTGCCACACTAACCAACTGAGCCGTACAAGACAGGAGGACTTGTGTTTATTGGTGTAGACTGGTTGATTGCTAAGACGATCTGTCATCCACTTCAATATGTTTCCTCTCTTCAGCAAGTGGAGAGTTCTGCCCAGAGTCACATTTCACATCTATTTTAGTCTCGTTTTAATCTCTGTCTGCGTCTTATTAAATGGAAACCTGTTTCCTTTAAATTCCAAAGGGCTCTGGTCAAACGTAGTGCGCTATATAGGGAATAGGGCTCTGGTCAAACGTAGTGCGCTATATAGGGAATAGGGTACCATTTTGGACTGTGATTTCAGCATTCTCTCCGCCTCCTTTATCTCATCAGTCATAAGACTCTCTTAAAACCACACTCTATTTCATGACTGTTCTTTTCCCCTTCTCTACCCCTCCTCTTCTCTCTACCCCTCCTCTTCTCTACCCCTCCTCTTCTCTCTACCCCTCCTCTTCTCTCTACCCCTCCTCTTCTCTCTACCCCTCCTCTTCTCTACCCCACCTCTTCTCTCTACCCCTCCTCTTCTCTCTACCCCTCCTCTTCTCTCTACCCCTCCTCTTCTCTCTACCCCTCCTCTTCTCTACCCCCCTCTTCTCTCTACCCCTCCTCTTCTATACCCCTCCTCTTCTATACCCCTCCTCTTCTATACCCCTCCTCTTCTCTCTACCCCTCCTCTTCTCTACCCCTCCTCTTCTCTACCCCTCCTCTTCTCTCTACCCCTCCTCTTCTCTACCCCTCCTCTTCTCTCTACCCCTCCTCTTCTCTCTACCCCTCCTCTTCTCTCTACCCCTCCTCTTCTCTCTACCCCTCCTCTTCTATACCCCTCCTCTTCTCTCTACCCCTCCTCTTCTCTCTACCCCTCCTCTTCTCTACCCCTCCTCTTCTCTACCCCCTCCTCTTCTCTCTACCCCTCCTCTTCTCTACCCCTCCTCTTCTCTACCCCTCCTCTTCTCTCTACCCCTCCTCTTCTCTACCCCTCCTCTTCTCTACCCCTCCTCTTCTCTCTACCCCTCCTTTTCTCTACCCCTCCTCTTCTCTACCCCTCCTCTTCTCTCTACCCCTCCTCTTCTCTACCCCTCCTCTTCTATACCCCTCCTCTTCTATACCCCTCCTCTTCTATACCCCTCCTCTTCTCTCTACCCCTCCTCTTCTCTCTACCCTCCTCTTCTATACCCCTCCTCTTCTCTACCCCTCCTCTTCTCTCTACCCCTCCTCTTCTATACCCCTCCTCTTCTATACCCCTCCTCTTCTCTCTACCCCTCCTCTTCTCTCTACCCCTCCTCTTCTCTACCCCTCCTCTTCTCTACCCCTCCTCTTCTATACCCCTCCTCTTCTCTCTACCCCTCCTCTTCTCTACCCCTCCTCTTCTCTCTACCCCTCCTCTTCTCTACCCCTCCTCTTCTATACCCCTCCTCTTCTCTCTACCCCTCCTCTTCTCTACCCCTCCTCTTCTCTCTACCCCTCCTCTTCTATACCCCTCCTCTTCTATACCCCTCCTCTTCTCTACCCCTCCTCTTCTCTACCCCTCCTCTTCTCTACCCCTCCTCTTCTCTACCCCTCCTCTTCTATACCCCTCCTCTTCTCTCTACCCTCCTCTTCTCTACCCCTCCTCTTCTCTCTACCCTCCTCTTCTCTCTCTCTCTACCCCTCCTCTTCTATACCCCTCCTCTTCTATACCCCTCCTCTTCTCTCTACCCCTCCTCTTCTCTACCCCTCCTCTTCTCTCTACCCCTCATCTTCTCTCTACCCCTCCTCTTCTCTCTACCCCTCCTCTTCTCTCTACCCCTCCTCTTCTCTCTACCCCTCCTCTTCTATACCCCTCCTCTTCTATACCCCTCCTCTTCTATACCCCTCCTCTTCTCTACCCCTCCTCTTCTCTACCCCTCCTCTTCTCTCTACCCCTCCTCTTCTCTCTACCCCTCCTCTTCTCTCTACCCCTCCTCTTCTCTACCCCTCCTCTTCTCTCTACCCCTCCTCTTCTCTCTACCCCTCCTCTTCTCTCTACCCCTCCTCTTCTCTACCCCTCCTCTTCTCTCTACCCCTCCTCTTCTCTACCCCTCCTCTTCTCTCCACCCCTCCTCTTCTCTCCACCCCTCCTCTTCTCTCTACCCCTCCTCTTCTCTACCCCTCCTCTTCTCTCTACCCCTCATCTTCTCTCTACCCCTCCTCTTCTCTCTACCCCTCCTCTTCTCTCTACCCCTCCTCTTCTCTCTACCCCTCCTCTTCTCTCTACCCCTCCTCTTCTATACCCCTCCTCTTCTCTCTACCCCTCCTCTTCTCTCTACCCCTCCTCTTCTCTACCCCTCCTCTTCTCTACCCCTCCTCTTCTCTCTACCCCTCCTCTTCTCTACCCCTCCTCTTCTCTACCCCTCCTCTTCTCTCTACCCCTCCTCTTCTCTCTAACCCACCTCTTCTCTCTACCCCTCCTCTTCTCTCTACCCCTCCTCTTCTCTCTACCCCTCCTCTTCTCTAACCCACCTCTTCTCTCTACCCCTCCTCTTCTCTACCCCTCCTCTTCTCTCTACCCCTCCTCTTCTCTCTACCCCTCCTCTTCTCTCTACACCTCCTCTTCTCTATACCCCTCCTCTTCTCTCTACCCCTCCTCCTCTTCTCTACCCCTCCTCTTCTCTACCCCTCCTCTTCTCTCTACTCCTTCTTTTCAGTGTGTTGTTGTTAATCTCCTGTTACTACTGAGGCTTCCTTTAGTGATGAACTGACTGTCTGTCCGTCTGTCTGGCCCTGTAACTGTCTGTCTGTCTGTCTGTCTCTCTGTCTAGCCTCATGGGGCTCCCAAGTGACGCAGCAGTCTGAGGCACTGCATCTCAGTGCTAGAGGCGTCACTACAGACCCTGGCTCAACTCCAGTCTGTATCACACCCGACCGAGTCTGGCTCTCTGGCCCCATAATTGTCTGAATGTAATATAATAAAATATGCCATTTAGCAGACGCTTTTATCCAAAGCGACTTACAGTCATGTGTGCATACATTCTACGTATGGGTGGTCCCGGGGATCGAACCCACTACCCTGGCGTTACAAGCGCCATGCTCTACCAACTGAGCTACAGAAGGACAATGTCTGTCTGGCCCAAAACTGTCTGTCTGTCTGTCTTGCCCCATAACTGTCTGTCTGTCTGTCTGTCTGTCTGTCTGTCTGTCTGTCTGTCTGTCTGTCTGTCTGTCTGTCTGTCTGTCTGTCTGTCTGTCTGTCTGTCTGTCTGTCTGTCTGTCTGTCTGTCTGTCTGCCTCTCTGAACCATAACTGTCTGTCTGTCTGTCTGACCTCATAACTGTCTGTCTGTTTGTCTTGTTCCATAACTGTCTATCACTCTGACCCCATAACTGTCTGTCTGTTTGTCTTGTTCCATAACTGTCTATCACTCTGACCCCATAACTGTCTGTCTGTCGGTCTGGCCCCTTAACTGTCTGTCTGTCTGACCCTTTAACTGTCTGTCTGTCTGGCACTATAACTGTCTGTGTCTATGGCCCCATAACTGTCTGTCTGTCTGTCCCCATGATTGTCTGTCTGCCTCTCTGAACCCATAAAAGTCTGCATGTCTCTCTGGCCCCATAACTGTCTGTCTGTTGTCAGGCCCCATAACTGTCTGTCTGTCTGTCTGTCCCATAACTGTCTGTCTGCCTCTCTGAACCATAACTGTCTCTGTAGGAGGGTTGACCCCCCCTGTTCTAGTAACCCCCAGTAGTCTCTGTAGGAGGGTTGACCACCCCTGTTCTAGTAACCCCCAGTAGTCTCTGTAGGAGGGTTGACCACCCCTGTTCTAGTAACCCCCAGTAGTCTCTGTAGGAGGGTTGACCATCCCTGTTCTAGTAACCCCCAGTAGTCTCTGTAGGAGGGTTGACCACCCCTGTTCTAGTAACCCCCAGTAGTCTCTGTAGGAGGGTTGACCACCCCTGTTCTAGTAACCCCCAGTAGTCTCTGTAGGAGGGTTGACCACCCCTGTTCTAGTAACCCCAGTAGTCTCTGTAGGAGGGTTGACCACCCCTGTTCTAGTAACCCCCAGTAGTCTCTGTAGGAGGGTTGACCACCCCTGTTCTAGTAACCCCCAGTAGTCTCTGTAGGAGGGTTGACCACCCCTGTTCTAGTAACCCCCAGTAGTCTCTGTAGGAGGGTTGACCACCCCTGTTCTAGTAACCCCCAGTAGTCTCTGTAGGAGGGTTGACCACCCTGTTCTAGTAACCCCCAGTAGTCTCTGTAGGAGGGTTGACCACCCCTGTTCTAGTAACCCCCAGTAGTCTCTGTAGGAGGGATGACCACCCCTGTTCTAGTAACCCTCAGTAGTCTCTGTAGGAGGGTTGACCACCCTGTTCTAGTAACCCCCAGTAGTCTCTGTAGGAGGGATGACCACCCCTGTTCTAGTAACCCCCAGTAGTCTCTGTAGGAGGGATGACCACCCCTGTTCTAGTAACCCTCAGTAGTCTCTGTAGGAGGGTTGACCACCCCTGTTCTAGTAACCCCCAGTAGTCTCTGTAGGAGGGTTGACCACCCCTGTTCTAGTAACCCCCAGTAGTCTCTGTAGGAGGGTTGACCACCCCTGTTCTAGTAACCCCCAGTAGTCTCTGTAGGAGGGTTGACCACCCCTGTTCTAGTAACCCCAGTAGTCTCTGTAGGAGGGTTGACCACCCCTGTTCTAGTAACCCCCAGTAGTCTCTGTAGGAGGGATGACCACCCCTGTTCTAGTAACCCTCAGTAGTCTCTGTAGGAGGGTTGACCACCCCTGTTCTAGTAACCCCAGTAGTCTCTGTAGGAGGGATGACCACCCCTGTTCTAGTAACCCCCAGTAGTCTCTGTAGGAGGGATGACCACCCCTGTTCTAGTAACCCTCAGTAGTCTCTGTAGGAGGGTTGACCACCCCTGTTCTAGTAACCCCAGTAGTCTCTGTAGGAGGGTTGACCACCCCTGTTCTAGTAACCCCCAGTAGTCTCTGTAGGAGGGATGACCACCCCTGTTCTAGTAACCCCCAGTAGTCTCTGTAGGAGGGATGACCACCCCTGTTCTAGTAACCCCCAGTAGTCTCTGTAGGAGGGATGACCACCCCTGTTCTAGTAACCCCCAGTAGTCTCTGTAGGAGGGATGACCACCCCTGTTCTAGTAACCCCCAGTAGTCTCTGTAGGAGGGATGACCACCCCTGTTCTAGT